>NC_090436.1:808765666-809066095 GCF_031143425.1 Pleurodeles waltl | reverse complement strand
CCCACAGACTTGGCTGCTAAACCTAGAAACATGTGTCCAGAGATACACAGCACTTGCTGCACCTACTTAGGTGAAAGACTTTTGATTACTTTTTCAACACAAAACAAAGTGACTGCATTTACCATGATGCATTGGGGCTAACTTTTTGCTGGAGTGTGAAGCAGTGTGCTCCCTTTTTTTCTATTTGTCCAATGACTGCTCCCTTGAGCTAATGGGCTGACGAGCTCTGGTGAGGCACCTGTGCGCCAGTGAGTGGTACATAAACCTGAGAAGACTTTTGGCGGCATTTCAAGCAACCCCACAGACTTGGCTGCTCTCTGCTGATGACGGGCTAAACCTAGAAACACGTGTCCAGAGATACACAGCACTTGCTGCACCTACTTAGGTGAAAGACTTTTGATTACTTTTTCAACACAAAACAAAGTGACTGCATTTACCATGATGCATTGGGGCTAACTTTTTGCTGGAGTGTGAAGCAGTGTGCTCACTTTTTTTCTATTTGTCCAATGACTGCTCCCTTGAGCTAATGGGCTGACGAGCTCTGGTGAGGCACCTGTGCGCCAGTGAGTGGTACATAAACCTGAGAAGACTTTTGGCGGCATTTCAAGCAACCCCACAGACTTGGCTGCTCTCTGCTGATGACGGGCTAAACCTAGAAACACGTGTCCAGAGATACACAGCACTTGCTGCACCTCCTTAGGTGAAAGACTTTTGATTACTTTTTCAACACAAAACAAAGTGACTGCATTTACCATGATGCATTGGGGCTAACTTTTTGCTGGAGTGTGAAGCAGTGTGCTCCCTTTTTTTCTATTTGTCCAATGACTGCTCCCTTGAGCTAATGGGCTGACGAGCTCTGGTGAGGCACCTGTGCGCCAGTGAGTGGTACATAAACCTGAGAAGACTTTTGGCGGCATTTCAAGCAACCCCACAGACTTGGCTGCTCTCTGCTGATGACGGGCTAAACCTAGAAACACATGTCCAGAGATACACAGCACTTGCTGCACCTACTTAGGTGAAAGACTTTTGATTACTTTTTCAACACAAAACAAAGTGACTGCATTTACCATGATGCATTGGGGCTAACTTTTTGCTGGAGTGTGAAGCAGTGTGCTCCCTTTTTTTCTATTTGTCCAATGACTGCTCCCTTGAGCTAATGGGCTGACGAGCTCTGGTGAGGCACCTGTGCGCCAGTGAGTGGTACATAAACCTGAGAAGACTTTTGGCGGCATTTCAAGCAACCCCACAGACTTGGCTGCTCTCTGCTGATGACGGGCTAAACCTAGAAACACGTGTCCAGAGGTACACAGCACTTGCTGCACCTACTTAGGTGAAAGACTTTTGATTACTTTTTCAACACAAAACAAAGTGACTGCATTTACCATGATGCATTGGGGCTAACTTTTTGCTGGAGTGTGAAGCAGTGTGCTCCCTTTTTTTCTATTTGTCCAATGACTGCTCCCTTGAGCTAATGGGCTGACGAGCTCTGGTGAGGCACCTGTGCGCCAGTGAGTGGTACATAAACCTGAGAAGACTTTTGGCTGCATTTCAAGCAACCCACAGACTTGGCTGCTCTCTGCTGATGACGGGCTAAACCTAGAAACACGTGTCCAGAGATACACAGCACTTGCTGCACCTACTTAGGTGAAAGACTTTTGATTACTTTTTCAACACAAAACAAAGTGACTGCATTTACCAGGATGCATTGGGGCTAACTTTTTGCTGGAGTGTGAAGCAGTGTGCTCCCTTTTTTTCTATTTGTCCAATGACTGCTCCCTTGAGCTAATGGGCTGACGAGCTCTGGTGAGGCACCTGTGCGCCAGTGAGTGGTACATAAACATGAGAAGACTTTTGGCGGCATTTCAAGCAACCCCACAGACTTGGCTGCTCTCTGCTGATGACGGGCTAAACCTAGAAACACGTGTCCAGAGATACACAGCACTTGCTGCACCTACTTAGGTGAAAGACTTTTGATTACTTTTTCAACACAAAATAAAGTGACTGCATTTACCATGATGCATTGGGGCTAACTTTTTGCTGGAGTGTGAAGCAGTGTGCTCCCTTTTTTTCTATTTGTCCAATGACTGCTCCCTTGAGCTAATGGGCTGACGAGCTCTGGTGAGGCACCTGTGCGCCAGTGAGTGGTACATAAACCTGAGAAGACTTTTGGCGGCATTTCAAGCAACCCCACAGACTTGGCTGCTCTCTGCTGATGACGGGCTAAACCTAGAAACACGTGTCCAGAGATACACAGCACTTGCTGCACCTACTTAGGTGAAAGACTTTTTATTACTTTTTCAACACAAAACAAAGTGACTGCATTTACCATGATGCATTGGGGCTAACTTTTTGCTGGAGTGTGAAGCAGTGTGCTCCCCTTTTTTTCTATTTGTCCAATGACTGCTCCCTTGAGCTAATGGGCTGACGAGCTCTGGTGAGGCACCTGTGCGCCAGTGAGTGGTACATAAACCTGAGAAGACTTTTGGAGGCATTTCAAGCAACCCCACAGACTTGGCTGCTCTCTGCTGATGACGGGCTAAACCTAGAAACACGTGTCCAGAGATACACAGCACTTGCTGCACCTACTTAGGTGAAAGACTTTTGATTACTTTTTCAACACAAAACAAAGTGACTGCATTTACCATGATGCATTGGGGCTAACTTTTTGCTGGAGTGTGAAGCAGTGTGCTCCCTTTTTTTCTATTTGTCCAGTGACTGCTCCCTTGAGCTAATGGGCTGACGAGCTCTGGTGAGGCACCTGTGCGCCAGTGAGGGGTACATAAACCTGAGAAGACTTTTGGCGGCATTTCAAGCAACCCCACAGACTTGGCTGCTCTCTGCTGATGACGGGCTAAACCTAAAAACACGTGTCCAGAGATACACAGCACTTGCTTCACCTACTTAGGTGAAAGACTTTTGATTACTTTTTCAACACAAAACAAAGTGACTGCATTTACCATGATGCATTGGGGCTAACTTTTTGCTGGAGTGTGAAGCAGTGTGCTCCCTTTTTTTCTATTTGTCCAATGACTGCTCCCTTGAGCTAATGGGCTGACGAGCTCTGGTGAAGCACCTGTGCGCCAGTGAGTGGTACATAAACATGAGAAGACTTTTGGCGGCATTTCAAGCAACCCCACAGACTTGGCTGCTCTCTGCTGATGACGGGCTAAACCTAGAAACACGTGTCCAGAGATACACAGCACTTGCTGCACCTACTTAGGTGAAAGACTTTTGATTACTTTTTCAACACAAAACAAAGTGACTGCATTTACCATGATGCATTGGGGCTAACTTTTTGCTGGAGTGTGAAGCAGTGTGCTCCCCTTTTTTTCTATTTGTCCAATGACTGCTCCCTTGAGCTAATGGACTGACGAGTTCTGGTGAGGCATCTGTGCGCCAGTGAGTGGTACATAAACCTGAGAAGACTTTTGGCGGCATTTCAAGCAACCCCACAGACTTGGCTGCTCTATGCTGGTGACGGGCTAAACCTAGAAACACGTGTCCAGAGATACACAGCACTTGCTGCACCTACTTAGGTGAAAGACTTTTGATTACTTTTTCAACACAAAACAAAGTGACTGCATTTACCATGATGCATTGGGGCTAACTTTTTGCTGGAGTGTGAAGCAGTGTGCTCCCTTTTTTTCTATTTGTCCAATGAGCGCCCCTTTGCCTGCTGTGTGAACCAGGTCAATGGCCTCATCAAATGAAGCGTAACCAACAGAGCACTTTCCCTCCTCCAGGTAGTTGTTCACCGACGACCCTTTGGGGTAAGAGAGATGGTGGATCAACCTATATTTTCCCTGTTCTTTCTTCGGTATGATCCCCAGAGGTGACACAATGAAGTTTGGAAGGGGTGGCTGGGGAAAGGGGCCAGCCACCCTCCTCATTTGAAGTTCCTTCTCCAGCTTCTCCTGTACCACTCATGGGGCTTCCCTGGCTGATCGTAAGTTGTTGGCTCCCCTAGTGACTACCGGGCCAGAGTATGGGATCCTAAAACCTTCACTAAAACCTCTGAACAAAAGCTCCCGTTCAACTGGTCTAGGGTAGTCTTTGAGAATGTGGGCCAAGGTGCTAAAGGTTATGGGAGAAGGTGCTGTTGTATTGTGTTGCAACTCCGGACCATTAGGGCTGTTTGGGAACAGCATTGGTACCCGTTGGCTTGTTTGTCCTGTTCCCTTTGCTGCAATTGGCCGCTGGGTGCCAGCCGGCGCACTTGGAGCAGTTGTGTGCGAATTTGCAAACGGCATCCCATGAGCATGCCTCACTGTTGTACAGCCTGCATGAATTATTGTTGAACCTATATTGTGAAGCCCCTCTCCCCCTCTGCGGGGGCTTCCCTCAAAAGGGGGGCCTAAGCTGCTGCTTAAAATAATATGGCCTCGCCTGTTTGTGCCTTGTGAAACTGGTGTCACTGTTTGCTGGCCTGCTGCCGTTGCCCATGTATTGCACCCAGAGTTCAATTTCGCGACAGTCCCATGCCATCTCTGGTGCCTGTTCCATCTTTTGCCTGAACTCTCGGTCATACCTCAGCCACCCTGTGCCCCCATTGCGGGTATATTCCTCATATATGACCCGGTTGTACTTGCAAAGAGCTGGTCCCTGTTCCTGGAACTTCTCCATAATCACTGTGGACAGCATCGCGAATGCCTCTAACCAGTTGTCTATTGACTCCTCAGGCTTAACCTTCCTCTTCCACCCTTTGCTTCTCTACCTCCTTGCTGGGTACCGTTATGTCCCCGCCCTCCTTTGCAAATGTGAGCAGCGAGAAAATGTCAATGAATTCCCTCTTCCATATTCTCTCCCTAGCTTCTAACGGGACCTTCCATGCCAGGGACGATCTCCCTGAAAGCAAAGGGGGATCAGGCCTAACAACCGTTGCTTTTTCGCTCCCGCCTACCGGAGTATCTGGTGCCTCCCTGGCTGCTACCTCAGCTCCCAGCGCGGAAACCTCGCCCTGCACCACCCCCACACCTGCCCTGCGCCTGCTCACCTGCCGCTAGCGCCTTGCTCGTCCATGCCCAAACCAGCTAGCGCCTTTGCTGAGGCCATGAAGCTGTGCATTGCCTCCATCATCTTACCCAGTCCCACTTGCAGCCCCTGCCCTGATGCTCATAGGGTGGGGCTGCAGTCCACGCTCCTTGCGGATTGACTGATCTGCTCCTGAGCAATTGGCGGGCTTGCCCCTGAGGCCAACCCCCCAGCACCGTGGAGAACCCCACCTGCCCCTGTTGCCTCTTGTTCCTCATTGTCTTTTCTGGCTCTCCTTGGCCCGCCGTCCTTCTGGGAAGTTGAGAGGCCTTCTGGTAAATTGCTGTCCGCCATGTCCTTCTTGGCTCTTTTGAGTTTGCTCCCAGCTGCGGCCCTTGCCGGCCTCTTCCTTTTGGCAGGCGCTGCTATACTCTCATCGCTTATGAGACAGAGGCCTGAGTCCGAAGGCTGCACCTCGTCCGTGTTTGTCTGGGCGGGAGTTTCGAAAGGCTGCTGCACCCCTTGTGCCGCCACCATCATCTTTGCCCATTCCAGACCTTTCGCCTGACCCATGCCCATGAACCTCGTCCATATATCAGCCTCCTCCTGGTTCTCCTCGGCGGAAAAGAGTGTAGGCGAACCGTGATCCATCGTCCCCTTAGTGCATGCTGGTGAGTGATCTTATGTCTGCAATTGAGAGAAGACAGCCTTATTAACACGCCCCTGGAGATGCCTCACCCTTTTATTTACTCGCCCGATGTTGCTTCACTGCCCCCCCTCTTTTTTTTTTTTTTTTGCTGCTGGAGCTCACCCATGGCCCTCCAGCCCCATTCTGTGCTGCCGCCACGACCTGCTGGCCCTCGTGGCCGCCCACCAACTGTTGAGGGGGCACCCCAGCCGGGTAACCTTCTGGCGATCAGGTAATCGCTGCCCTCTTATGCGCCTTGCTCCAATACCACGGGGGGCGGGTATCTGGCAACTAGACCCCCTTATCAATATGCCTGCGACCTGCTCCCTCACCCATGGGAAACCTCGCTATTGTGCCCCTGCCCCATTTGAGCTAGCCGCCCTGGTACCCCCTCCTGCTTACTGTGTACCTTGCTCCACCTTAGCGCCCTAGCGCCTGTGCTTCGTAGTTGCCCTATGTGGCCAACCAAGGGGAAGTACCTAGTAGTCCATTGGCCTCTTGGAAGCAAATAGACAATTAAGCACCAAAGCATCACCAGTGATAACATTTTTTTTTTTTTTTGCACTAATGACTGCAGGTGCCCGTAAGTTACTGAATCAGCTTTTTATTACATATATATACACTAATGACTGCAGTTACCAGTAAGTTACTAAATCTCCTTGTTAATGCACATACCAACATGTTATCCGTAATATATGTTTAAACTGGAGAGTTTATTAATGTGCACAAATACGATCTGTTCCATAAATGTAAGTTAGTATCAGCTAACGGTCGTTCAGCACCATAGATTTTTTGGCGCTTTAAAGTCGGAGCAGAATTGAAAGAAATCGCAGTGCCCCAACAATGAAACCTTGTAAAAGTGCAGCGATAAAAAAAGTGTGAGTCAGCTGTACTGCAGCGGCCTTGCTTAATGTGGCAGTTAAATCCTAACTAGTCGCGGTGTACATTTCCGAGATGTGCAGTGCACCAGCTATGGGGAACTGGAGAGTGTGTGTGTATTTTGTTATAAAGTAATGGAATGTGTGTTTTATGCGGTCGCGTAAATAGCTTGGACCGAACCACAACCTCAGCCAGCCGCTTCCCTAGGCTGAATCAGTGCTTCTCATTTAAACCACACGCGAATATGTGCCGACAAGACACCATCTGAGGCGCAAGGCCGGGTTGTTTGCGATAAGGATCTTGTTCGGTATTGTCTCAAGGAGGCTGTCTTTCTTTTATTTTTATAATTTTTTTGTTTTAGGCGCGCCGGAAGCTGTGCACGCCCCAGCTCTACCCCGCCTGCTCGCGGAGGTGGTGGTATCTAGTTCCACCCCACCCGCGTTGACCGGGTCGGGGGGGCCAGTGGTCCGAGAATCGCCACGCTCCCCCAAGAGTCGCCGCGCTCTCCCCGAGAATCGCCGCGCTCAACCCTGCGCCAGCAGTTCACCACGACCTTTACTGCGCCAGTAGGCAGGTCGCGAAGCCGCATGGAGGACGCCGAGGGGCCGCACGACCAGGCAAGGGAACTCCCGGTAGTCGATGATACCATAGCCCTGCCTCGCACGGGGAAGCACTCTCGCGCACAAACAAAGATTACAACAAGGACGCCGCGATCCATGGTGTCGGGCGACGCCCACAGCCACAACCCCAGGCCCGGGGAAGGAACACTGCCCGCGCCAAGCCGTGAGCGTAGGAAGGGAAAACACAACCTCCAGGCACCCGGTCCCAATACAAGGTAGGTTTTCTCTTTTTTTGATTTGAAAACAACGGGCGCCTGATCGGTCAAACACACAATAGCCGGCAGCAAGCATATATGCACCCTGGCTCCCCCTTCCAAACTAACCTCTCTTTCCTGCTTAACTCTGTGTCTCGCTGCCAGGCACCCACTGCTGTCCGGATATTAGCGTTTGTCCAAAGAGGCCTCAGCCCCGGGAGGTCACCCCTTTTGAGACCTCCTGGCCTCACTCCTCCCTTCTGACACCTCGGGCCCATAAACCAGGGGGTGGACCACCCTCTCCAGGTATGGTGGCCCCTTCTGACCATCCGCCATCCTAGCAGGGGAGCGACGCTAAGGAGCTGTCCCCCCTATTGTCACACTTTGTGCGACGTGGCCAGCTGCATTCTGCCGTCTTGTCTGAGCAGGGGAGCTCATACAGTGGGGGTGATAGACGGCGTTTCACCCGGGTACCTGGGGGGAGAGTCTGGGGTCCTCAGCCGTCCGCACGGCCCACACTGGATAGTTTTACCCAGGTCAAGACAGAGAGCGTGAGCCCATCTGTTGCATCTTAAAACCATTGGTTGCCTTACGTTTTTCACTGTCTCACTGAATATGCATAACTCGTGACCCTTGATAGAGCGTTCCGTCCTAATAAATTACCTGTATCTGGACGCTCTTCGGTCGATGAATCTTTTGACCAAGTGGGGCTCTCTTCACCCGAGAGTAATCAATTTAATCAAATCAATAATCAATAACGAACATAAGCAATGCCCTGATCAACATAACACTTCACAATTAATCCAGAAAACATTTCGGAGAACCATGACCTTTCGGCCATGAATAACCACACCAGTTTATTCAAAATTAATGAATTTATTTCCCTATATTAACAAAGCTAGCACAATATAAATGTGTCTCAACACCAAATGATATATGTAAATGAACATTAATAGCTGTCATAACGGCGAAAAGATGCAATCTATGCAGCATTTGAATAACAATGCATTCGATGATAGCAACGCAAACCACTAAAATGATAATCTGTAATAGGCTAATTGCATACATTAGTCAGCATAACAAAGTCTCAAATTGCATCGTGCGACAAATGAATCCTCATCTAACATCAAATTAGCATCTGCATGTGGGACTTCATGCAAAAACAATTTAGCAACATTAATTTGGAAAAACTCCTAACTAGGGCTCATATCAAAAATCAGCAGTTGGTTACCTAAAAAGAAACCACAATGCAATTGTACATTTTATCCTTTCATATTTACCAAATTCAATCAGCATTCAAAGAAGTCTTCGTCTCACAGGTACCGGTTGATCAGCATGGGACGGGGGTAAAGGGGCAGGGTGGACGGGGCAATTGCCTCACAGCGGCAAGATAAAAGGACAAAACTACTACTTTATGCAAAGGGACGAATCAAAGTTAAAGTCTCTAGGGTGAGAATTTCTTAAAGTCTCTTTCTCTCGATTAGAGAAAGCATCAAAGTCTCATTCAAAATGGCGTCGAACATCAATTGGCATCGTAGAAGATGGCAAAATGACGAGGTCGGCAAGATGGGCCATAATGTCTGCAATGTCTGCAATGTCTAATGTCCTCAATGGGTGCAATGGGTAATGGCCGCTTTCTTCTTGTGCACCAGGTTTAAATAAACAACAGTTCAAATCCAGTAGGGTCTTCCATTGGAGGGTTCATAGGTTGGCTTCAAATTGTCCAATCAAAAACAACAATTTACAAGCTTCTACCTAGGCCTACATTATCCTTGGAGTCGGGAACGTAAGTTGCAACATATTTTACCAATTAATTCACTTTCAGAGCTTCCATTGTCTGCACCTGCAGATTGACCTTGGAGCAAAGAAGAAGATGCCAGGCTGGCACGAAACCTTAAAGATAAGCATGTGAACCGATCTCACTGGAAAAGTACAGCTTCAAGCAAGAATACACGTTTTATTAGCACATTAGAAAAATACGAGCATCTAAACCGTGAGACAAGGCAACTAGGCCGAAGCCTCCACTAAAGTTATGCTAAGTTAAAACATTTCAAACAAGCAAATCATGGCACACGTTTACGGTTATGTCAGATTAGTACAATTCTAATACATCACGTTATATAAAGCACGCTTATAAATGTTGGCGAACTACTCTGAGGGCGCATTTGTCCCCGTACAATCTTTATTAGTTTGGTTAAAGTCACACTTGATTATTGCAGCACTACGTTTTATGCGCTAATAAATGTAAAACCTTTGTTTCTGCGTCATCAATCCCTCCTCTGATGACTATTTGTCATCACACAAAACCATTCCCACAAATTTTATTCCATTAAAATTCTGTCAGTTCTCTTTGCCTTTTAGTTCCCCTTGTTCTGGCCTTGTATTCTTCTGCCATTCTTTTCATTATTTTCTCTTCCTTCCTTCTTTTAATTTTTTCCATGATCATTAGTATTCCCCTCTTTATTCCCCAAATCCCAAAGATGCAAATTAGTACTATTAGTATTCCCTGTATTATTTTTAGTAATATTCCATTCCAAATGCCACCTAGCCAATTTCCCACTGAAGCAAGTCCTTTTCCAACCTTCTCCCACACTCCTGGTTCTTTCAATTCCTTCAAGTCTGCACTCTCTTTTGTTAGATTTGCAAGCATTGTTTTAATCTTCACACTGTTGTCTGGTATATACGTGCAACAGTGACGCGCACCAAGCATTTTGCAAACGCCGCCATCCTTTGCTAAAAGAATGTCTAGGGCAAGCCTGTTTTGAAGAGTCATAGCTCTTTCCGCTGCAAGTTCAGCATCCATCAGGATTATAGCACCTGAAAACTTTGTCAACATGTTATCCACTATAGTAGACAACTTTCTTATTTTGATGGAATTCAACACAACTCCCAATGACGGAATTATGGCTCCAAATATATCTCCTACCACAGCAGCTGCGGTCTCTCTTTTCTGGATATGATGAGATCCAGACGTCTTTGGAATCACAGATAGGTCATCCAGTTGATAAACCTTTGGGAACACTATACCCAAATAACATCTCCCCCACCATCCCTTTGGAAGACGATAATAGGCATTATGCCCACAAATGTAATATACACCAGGTATGACAGGGTCAAGTCCGTTCAGCATGAATGTCCATTTGGCCTTAAAGATAAACGTATGTTTACATTCACTCGCTCCCACGAAAATGTTATCATAATAAGACTCACCACGATATATACAAAATTTCCCTACATGCCAAGCGTCTAAAGCTATTTTTCCTTGTGTTTTTATTGCGGCAAAAGCATAATTATCTACTGAAGTCCTCTTACTTAGCTCTTTTTCTAATTTCGCATTCTAAAAAGCTTATTTCTACTGCAGAGAGAAAGCAGGTAAGGTTTTCCCTATGAGCGTGAGCTGTTTCAAAAGGTTGCATTGGCTCGAAAAATTCCCTCATTATTTTAGCATCCCAATCTTTAGCAATCTGGCTTAGTTGCGTTATTATAGGAACATATGCAAAGGTAACATCATAATTTGCATCAATTTTCTCATTCTCACCCTTACCACGCGTTGCAAGCACTATTGCCATTATTATTAGTACACATGCAGTTATCAAGCCTATACACGCATATTTACAATATTTCACTCTACTGTTTTGTGTAGCGTACTTAGTCATGATCTGTATAGAATCAGAGAGCTAGAAGCACTTATAAAAGAAACGATTTAGCAAATTGTTACGAAGCTGAACGAGCGCAATATTCACACAGTTTTCTTCAGGAGCCCAGTCACTTATCGGTTAGCAGCATTTGTCTCAATTCGGCAATAACTCAGTCTTTTATCAGTTAGCAACGTTGTCTCAAATCGGGTTTAAGAGTCAATCAGGTTATCAAAGTCTTATCAAGTTAGCAAACGTCTCATCCGGTTTAGCAATGTCTCAGCTGGTTGTATCACGTTAGATTATAGCAAGCAATGTCATTTATCACCTTTTCAATCAATAGTGTCCATAAAACTTTTCTTTTCTATTGGTATCTCTTCTTCTTCGTTCTCGAGGCTAAGAGATACAAATTCGTCGGTCCAATCGTCATTGACTACATATGCCCATTCTGGACCGGAATATCTCCTGTTTGGTATCCTTTTCCTTTTCAATTTTGCATCTCTCTTTGATTCTGTCTCACTGGTACTTTCCTCTTTGGCCAAGTCTTTTCCTTCACTCGATGTTGGTACCACGACAGACACTTCCTTTTTTTTCTCTTTCACTCTTGGCCCTTCACTGTCGTTCAACGTTTCTCTAGTCCTTACTTTTACTGGTGATATACTTGGTCTTCTCTTTGCACTGTGTCCACTTGATGGACCTGCGATCTCTTCTGAAGAAGTTTGAACAGTTTCGTTCTGTTCTGCCTTGTCCCCTCCTTCTGGGGAGTCAATCAGGTTTTCCTTTTCCTTTTCTGTACCGTCTGCTTCTGGGAAAGCCCTCCTCTGATCAGGCTCTCCTGCTTCTTCACCTCTTTCGAGCCCTTTGTTACCGTTACTTTCTTCAGGCTCTTTGTCACTTTCAGCTGCTTCGTCGCTGTCTGAGGCTCCTCCTTGGCCTTCCCCAAGTGAATCGGTTGCTTCGTCCTCAGAGAATATTTCTCCCTCCTCTATTTCTGCCTGTTCGCTTCTAGTTCTGTTTTGCTCTGCCTCAGCACTCGGCACTTTGTTATCAGGTACTGGCAGTTTCAGCGCTTCAACTTCCTCATCTGTGGGACACAACACTTTCTTTGTATGACTGGCGTAGATCCAGTTGGGAACTCCCGCACACTTCACAGCGGTAGTGGTCGTCAGGATCACTTGGAAAGGGCCTTTCCAACGGGGTTCCAGACACGACTTCCTCACGTGCTTCTTTATCACGACCCAGTCACCTGCTTTCAGTGTGTGTCCTGGACCTTGGATCGGTGGCAAGGTGGTTGCTTCCACCTGGTGAGAGAAAGAGCGAACCACGTCAGCCAGACCCTTGCAGTAGTCTAACACCATATCATCTGTAATATTCAAAAGCGCGTTTGCGGGAACTGCAGGAAGTCTCATGGCCCTGCCCATGAGAATTTCGTGCGGGGACAATCCAGTCTTTCTGTCAGGGGTGTTTCTCATTGACATTAACACCAAAGGCAATGCGTCAGGCCATTTCAAATTTGTCGATGCACATAT
Source organism: Pleurodeles waltl (assembly GCF_031143425.1). NCBI lineage: Eukaryota > Metazoa > Chordata > Amphibia > Caudata > Salamandridae > Pleurodeles > Pleurodeles waltl. The sequence continues at coordinate 809,053,579 of NC_090436.1, read as the reverse complement.
TTTCGCCATTCTTGATTTCAGTGTACCATTCATTTGTTCCACCAGTCCTGAGGCTTCAGGGCGATAGCTACAATGCAGTTTTTGCTCAATGTTCAGCGCTGCGCAAAGTAACTTTATCACCTCGTTATTGAAGTGACTTCCCCTATCTGACTCTAAAGAGATCGGGAATCCGAAACGTGGTATCAACTCCCTCAACAATAGTTTTGCAACTGTAAGGCTGTCATTTCTACGTGTGGGGTATGCTTCAATCCAGTGACTAAAAATGCACACAATCACCAACACATACTTCAGACCTCCATGCACAGGCATCTCAATAAAGTCCATCTGCATTCTGCTGAACGGGCCACCCGCCCTGCCAATGTGGCTCACGTTCACAACCGTTCCCTTTCCTGGGTTCATCTGCTGACAAATGACACAACGAAGGCAAACTGCTTCTGCAACTTGACGGAATCTGGGGTTAAACCAATCAGTTTTGAACAATCTTATCATGGCATCTCTCCCTAGGTGAGCCTGCCCATGATAGAACCGCGCTAGCTGCGATAAGAGACTATTTGGTAAAACAAATTTTCCTTCATTTGAAACCCATAACTCATCTGGTCTCCTTGTACATTGTGACTTAATCCAGGAAACTCTTTCATCCTCCCTGACGCTATTCTGTAATGCTTTTAGCTCATCCATTGTATCCACGACCTTCAAGGCAAATGCTTCAGCTGGTTCGAGCTCTGGCTCACTTATCAAATTCCATTCATCCCTGAGCAATATACAGTTCAAGGCACAAAATCTTGCGACTTGATCCGCATATGCATTTCCCAGGGAAACATAGTCCTGTCCTTTTGTATGAGCACTACACTTTACCACTGCAATTTCGGCTGGCATCTGAATGGCGTGTAACAATTCCCTTATTCTCTCCCCGTTTTTCACTGGGGACCCTGAAGAGGTCAGGAAACCTCTCTGTGACCATAGTTGCCCAAAGTCGTGCACAATTCCAAACCCGTACTGACTGTCAGTGTAAATGGTAACCTTCATCAATGTAGACAGTTGGCATGCTCTTGTAAGGGCTACAAGCTCTGCTACTTGTGCGGAATAGACTCCTTGAAGCCAGGACGCTTCCAAGACACCTGTTACAGTACATACAGCATATCCTGCTTTCAAAATTCCCAACCCATCTCTTAGACATGAACCATCAACAAAAATAATATGGTCATTTTCATTAAGCTTAGCATCCCTAATATCAGGTCGGGGTTTTGTGCAAAATTCAGTCACCTGAAGGCAGTCGTGCTCGACGTCTTCAGCGTTCTCAATTTCAGCATTTTCACTGGGAAGCAAGGTTGCTGGATTCAACGTAGTGCACCTTTTCAGCTGCACATTCGGTGAGCCCAGAATTATTGTTTCATACCTTGTGAGTCTTGCTCCAGTCATGTGTTGCGTTCGGGAGCGGGTCAAAAGTATCTCAACTGAGTGAGGGACCATGACTGTTAATGGGTGTCCCATCACTATTCCTTCACTCTGAGTGAGGCTGATACCAACTGCTGCTACGGCGCGCAAACACCCTGGCAGTGCTGCTGCAACCGGATCCAAAGTAGCTGAAAAATACGCTACTGGTCTGTTTATGCCACCATGGGCTTGGGTCAAGACAGACAAGGAACACGCATCACGTTCATGACAAAACAATGTGAAAGGCTTTGTATAATCAGGCATACCTAAAGCTGGAGCCCTGCACATGCATTCTTTCAATTCAATAAAAGCGTCCATCTCATCTCCTTTCAGCTCAATTTCATCCAATGCATCCTTCTGGGACAGTTTCAGTAAAGGCTTTGCTAGAGTTGAGAAGTTGGGAATCCATTGGCGACAGTAGCTCACCATCCCCAAAAACTTCCTCACCTCCCTCCTCGTCTTTGGTGGACTCATTTGAAGTACACTTGTTATTCTTTCCTTCATTATTCTCCGTGACCCTTTCTCTATTTGATGACCCAAATATTTCACTTTCTTCTGACAGAACTGCAACTTTGAAGGAGACACCTTGTGTCCATTCCTTCCCAAATGGTTCAATAGGGCAATGGTGTCGGCTGTGCAGTCACTTTCTGTCTTAGATGCAACCAGTAAGTCATCAATGTACTGTACTAGGGTTGACTCGAATGGCAATTCTAACGCTTCCAAGTCTTTCTTTAGAATCTGATTGAAAATTGACGGTGACTCCGAAAACCCTTGGGGAATTCGACACCAACTGTAAACTCTGTCTAAGAATTTGAATCAAAAGAGAAATTGGCTGTCCTCATGAAGAGGCACCGAAAAGAATGCTTGTGACAAGTCGATGACTGAGAACCACTCGGCATCGCAAGGGACTTGAAACATTATCACAGCTGGATTCGGTACTACAGGGCAGCATTTAATTATGATGTCATTTATTTTCCTCAAGTCCCGCACAATTCGGACCTTTCCACTCGGCTTTATTAGTCCCATGATTGGTGAATTACATGGACTGCTTAACACTTCTTTCAGTACTCCCTGTTTTACAAACTCGTCAATGAGTTGGGCGACTTTCATGAGGGTGTCTTGTGCCATATGATATTGTGGGGTCTGGGGAAAGGTTGCATTGGGTTTTATGGTCACTTTCACTGGTTCCACTCCTTTCACCAATCCCACCTCTTTTCCTGTCATATCCCACACTTCCTTTCCGACTGTTTCCCGTAATTCAGCTGGAATATCTGCTTCAGTTATCATCGGAAAAAGGGTAATCAGAGGATATTCTTCATCGACAGTTTCCATCTCATCCCCTTCTACACTGTCCCCTTCTTCCCCATCACTGCCCGTCTGAATTCTAATTCCATCGTTCGAACACATAATCGAACATCCCAATTTGCACAATAGGTCTCTCCCTAACAGTGATATCGGGCTTGAGTCACATACCACAAAATTATGTGACCCTTGATAGTTACCAATTCTGACTTGTACTGGATCTGTGATTGGGTTCGTCAGGTGCCTGTTTGCTACTCCCACTACTTGAACTGTTCTCCCTGAGAGTGGCAAATTTGGTACTTCAATGCTCCTAACAGTTGAGCGTGTGGCTCCTGTGTCAACCAAGAATGAAACACAATGACCCATAACTCTTCCCTCCACATACGGACCCTTTTGATCAACTTTCAAGGATGCTGCAAGCACACAATTTCCCTCCTCATCTGAACTTTCACTCTCCCATGCATTGTTTATTCCATTCTCACTGTGTAATGGGAACTGTTGAACTGTGCCATTTGTATTCATCACCTGACCCGAGACCTGTGGAGGAACCATCACTTGCTGCTGACTCATTGGTGCCAAAGGTATTTGCATTTGCTGATTAGGTACCATGGGAAACTGCTGTTGCATTGGCTGCATTTGCGTCATCTGCATACGGGGCATCTGCATCTGCTGCGGCTGCATGGGCTGTAATCCTTGCAGCTGATTTATGGTCTGGAAATTTGGGTTTGGACCTCTCATTTTCGGTCCCCTCATTGTCTGGGATGCATTGACATCATTGTTTTGCTGACCAACACCTGCCCCTTCCTGCATCACCATCGGGCACTCGCGTTTCCAATGCCCGACGATTCCGCACACGTGACACGGCATCACCCTTTTCATTGCCTGCACACCATTCGGATTCGCAACAGTGTTCAAATCCGGACCATTACTCCCAAAGCCTCCTCTGCCTCTGCCTCTCGCCTGTGGCTGAAACACCATGTTTCCCTGCGGCTGCGGCTGCGGCATCTGCTGTTGGAACCCTTGCAACCCTTGCAAACCTGTCTGAGCTGCTTTAAGTTGCATCACCATCACTTTCTCTTTCAACATTTTCTGTTTCACTTCAATTTCGTCGCTACAGTATTTCGCATAATTCAACACCACATCAATCGGTTTCGACTGCCAACAAATCAAATGCGTCTTTATCATCTGACTTATCTCTGGTCTCAGCCCTTCCACAAATCTAAACACAAAATGGAGCATGTCCTTCGCCTCTATTGTTTCCGTGCCACTGTAGTTCTTGAACGCCTTCAACAACCTCTCATAGTAACCATGAATCGACTCTTTAGCCTCTTGGGCAGTCCGATCAATCTTCTGCCAATCCACATTTTTCGCGCCAACCTTCGTCTTCAAGTGCTCAATCACCCTATAGTACAAGCTCATTACCATAGGTGATGGTGCACCCGTATCCCTGTCTCTCTCTGGTTCACTTGTCGGCCAACCTACAGCCCTTTTGCAGTCTTCCCACAAATCTGCCGGAACCACAATCTCAAAGAGGGTGTTCAGGTCTTCCCAAAGACATTTTGCAAGCTTCACAAACCTATCAGTCTGTTGATACCATTCAATCGGTCTCTCTCTCAGTTTGGGAAAATCATCCGTAAAAGACTGAATGTCGCTCCTGTGCCACGGTACATGTATTAATTTTCCCCCTGCTGTCTCCCTCATTGGTAACATAGTTATTGCATCACTACTCTGTGGTCTTTTCTCCTTGTGCTCTGGGACACTGTCTTTCTTCTTTTCCTTTTTCCTTGCCCATCTGCTCTCCCATTTGTCTAAGCACCTCCACACTTGTGCACTCTGCAGCAATTCTCTAAGGTGCGTTTTCATGCCTGCTGACCTCAGGTGTTCAAAGTCTGTGGTCCCGAAATCCAATCTATAGCTCCTGCTCAAGTGTTTTGTCTTGTCTATCTCAACCCCGGTTTTGTCAGCTATTTCTTGCAACCTTCTATGTACCTTGTTCACTTCTCTCGTAATCCTGGGACATAGATACCTCAGCTCTTCTTCCGAGTAGGACTCTAACCTATTCAAACCCATAGTCCCTTCCACCAATTCTTCTGCTTCCATGTTCAACCTGACCTTATTCAGATAGTCTTCTCCCTTCCCACTGGCTGAGCTTTGTGTGGAATTCAGACTGTTGAACCACTGCGTCAGCTGTTGCGCATTCAACCCCATCAGTGTAGCATTCACATCGACTGCCTTTGATGGTTGCGGCAACTTTTCAGTGTTCGATGATAGCGGTATCATCAGTGGGGGACTCGACCTCACCACTGTTGACTGAGCACATATGGGACTAAACTCCATCAAGGACCCAGATCCAGTCGGCAGAGCCGCTATCGGAGTTGTCTCTGGAGTGTTTTCTATGCACCTCCTTTCCGTCCCACTCTGCACCATTGATCCTTGACCGCTCATACCTGAGTTAGGCTGAATGTACAAAGGTACCGGTGGACCTACAGTAATGGGTAGGGATATCGCATCTGGGTTCTGTCCATTCCCCAGGTTCTGAGGCATGTTCATTCCCACACTATGGGTCATCATTGCCGGCATGTCCGTCTGACTCCCCGTCATCTGAGCATGTGCGGTTCCCCCCTGCATCTGCTTTTGAGACATCAAAAGCTGGGTTGATTCAGCTTGTGCCAATGTTGGGTTGCGACCATTCTGTACTCCCATTACGGTTGGATCTAGAATCATTCCCGTACTGTTGTCACTGCTGTAGTACCTTGGGACCTGCGGCTGATAATTTTCTGCTGTTTTCAACATAGGCACATCTGGATATATTCTCCTAACCTTCGGTATCTGCGGGGTAAACAGTAAACTCGGGTCCTTAGATCCCGATGGCGTTTCTGAATTCGGAGTTTCATTATTCTGTACCGGTGCCGGAGGGTCAGAACTGGTACTTGGACCTTGTTCACTCTCTGCATAAGGTGGTGGACGGTCGTTCAGCAATTGCATGATGAACTCCTCATCCTCTGACTCGTCTTCTCTCCTTAACTTTTTCTCGTCCTCTCTATCTTTGGAACACCTCCTGTTTGTCTTACAGGTAGCTTTCTTGCCTATCGCCTCTTCTTCCTTAGCAATTGCGGGAAACAATTTTATCCCCTGCAATATATCTGACCTCCACACTTTCTGTGCATTATCCCACCTAGCGTCCGCTAGTGTCTTTTCTACCTTTCTTATCCTGGTCTCGAACTTCTTTTGCTGTTGCTGTCTATCCATTAGTTCCCAAATCGCTAGAGCCTCAAACTGTGCTGGCCTTGGAGGTACTTTCATGTCGTACATCGCGAATCTCAAATTCTCTAGGATCCTTATATTGAATGTCCCATGGATCGGGAACGCTACGCTCCCATGTCTCTCTGTCAGCTTGTGCCATTGCTTTAGCCAAAGGCACGGAGCTACCCCCCTTTCCTCCATTACAATGTAAGCTGGTGTACCTTCGGGTGGCGTCTCCTCTCCTACGCTCGCTTTAATGTAAGACTCCCCCTTCATCGCACTCTTTAATGCTTTAAAAAATTTCATTTTCTCATCTTTTATTTCACAAAGTTTGTAATCAATAAGTGACTTTAATTCCCGGAATACTCTTCGCTTGCCTTTCCCCTTCCAATCGAGCCCCACGGACTGCGTCCAATCCGTGCGCGGCCCTTCTCTGCAACCAACCTATCCCAGCGCGGCTCCTAGTGACGTCACACTCACACACACTGCGGCTGACAAAGCCTTGCGGCTTGTCCTCCTTCACTCAGCTCCTCTCGTAACAACTTCTGGCATGTATCGCGAGCAACCAAATAATAATAAAACAGATCTGTCGGTTTACTACAGGAAGGGTAACACAATCGCTTCAGGACCTTAGGGATTTTTCACTAGCCTCTGCAGTTATTCCATCTTTCTCGGTCCCCACTTTCGCAAGCAAATCCTGACCCGCAGACTCTGCTCTCAACTTGTCAATGATCTATTCTAGTGCACTTAGAATTTGTCAAAGCCCGAAGTCGAAGTTTTCTTTCACTCCCTTAACACACGTACCGACTCGTTGACCACGCCCGGTCAACCTATTAAACCGACCAGACCACAACATAAAACAAGTGTCTCATACACTTTTCAACATACTCCGGAGTCTCTTGACCTCGCAGGGCCCGTCTCAACATCAACAACCACGTGGACATTTTTCTGCACAAAGCGCCACATGCACATGAAGTTCGACGACTTCCCTACTCTCACACTCGGAGTCGCACCTCCGCTATTCTCTAAAATCCTCGCAACCTTTTCAAACAATCTGCGGCAATAAGCTGTGCAAGCGCAAAACCCTGACTTCACTCATACCGTCACTAGTACCGCCAACGCCGATTTCACACCTCCATTCTCTCCATTCGCAAGCTCCGAGATCCCGGGAAAGTCGCAGGGGACTTAGGGCATCATCATTCTCTCAATCTGTTTTACCCAAGAAAAATCTAATTCAACACCATATACCTCTCGAGTGGGGTCTCAAAGAGCGCAACCGTTACCTCTCGAGCGGGGTCCCAAAGGGCGCAACCGTTACCTCTCGAGTGGGGTCACAAAGGGCGAAACCGTTACCTCTCGAGTGGGGTCCCAAAGGGCGAAACCGTTACCTCTCGAGTGGGGTCCCAAAGGGCGAAACCGTCCTCTGCTACCATCTACTGATAGAGCGTTCCGTCCTAATAAATTACCTGTATCTGGACGCTCTTGGGTCGATGAATCTTTTGACCAAGTGGGGCTCTCTTCACCCGAGAGTAATCAATTTAATCAAATCAATAATCAATAACGAACATAAGCAATGCCCTGATCAACATAACACTTCACAATTAATCCAGAAAACATTTCGCCGAACCATGACCTTTCGGCCATGAATAACCACACCAGTTTATTCAAAATTAATGAATTTATTTCCCTATATTAACAAAGCTAGCACGATATAAATGTGTCTCAACACCAAATGATATATGTAAATGAACATTAATAGCTGTCCATAACGGCGAAAAGATGCAATCTATGCAGCATTTGAATAACAATGCATTCGATGATAGCAACGCAAACCACTAAAATGATAATCTGTAATAGGCTAATTGCATACATTAGTCAGCATAACAAAGTCTCAAATTGCATCGTGCGACAAATGAATCCTCATCTAACATCAAATTAGCATCTGCATGTGGGACTTCATGCAAAAACAATTTAGCAACATTAATTTGGAAAAACTCCTAACTAGGGCTCATATCAAAAATCAGCAGTTGGTTACCTAAAAAGAAAACACAATGCAATTGTACATTTTATCCTTTCATATTTACCAAATTCAATCAGCATTCAAAGAAGTCTTCGTCTCACAGGTACCGGTTGATCAGCATGGGACGGGGGTAAAGGGGCAGGGTGGACGGGGCAATTGCCTCACAGCGGCAAGATAAAAGGACAAAACTACTACTTTATGCAAAGGGACGAATCAAAGTTAAAGTCTCTAGGGTGAGAATTTCTTAAAGTCTCTTTCTCTCGATTAGAGAAAGCATCAAAGTCTCATTCAAAATGGCGTCGAACATCAATTGGCATCGTAGAAGATGGCAAAATGACGAGGTCGGCAAGATGGGCCATAATGTCTGCAATGTCTGCAATGTCTAATGTCCTCAATGGGTGCAATGGGTAATGGCCGCTTTCTTCTTGTGCACCAGGTTTAAATAAACAACAGTTCAAATCCAGTAGGGTCTTCCATTGGAGGGTTCATAGGTTGGCTTCAAATTGTCCAATCAAAAACAACAATTTACAAGCTTCTACCTAGGCCTACATTATCCTTGGAGTCGGGAACGTAAGTTGCAACATATTTTACCAATTAATTCACTTTCAGAGCTTCCATTGTCTGCACCTGCAGATTGACCTTGGAGCAAAGAAGAAGATGCCAGGCTGGCACGAAACCTTAAAGATAAGCATGTGAACCGATCTCACTGGAAAAGTACAGCTTCAAGCAAGAATACACGTTTTATTAGCACATTAGAAAAATACGAGCATCTAAACCGTGAGACAAGGCAACTAGGCCGAAGCCTCCACTAAAGTTATGCTAAGTTAAAACATTTCAAACAAGCAAATCATGGCACACGTTTACGGTTATGTCAGATTAGTACAATTCTAATACATCACGTTATATAAAGCACGCTTATAAATGTTGGCGAACTACTCTGAGGGCACATTTGTCCCCGTACAATCTTTATTAGTTCGGTTAAAGTCACACTTGATTATTGCAGCACTACGTTTTATGCGCTAATAAATGTAAAACCTTTGTTTCTGCGTCATCACCCTCAACACACGTTTCTGTGATTGTAAATTACTTGTTCGTCTGTTGCCTTCATTTTTTGCTGATCACCAAATGTTTAATATTATTCAGCCGTGAACTTCGTGAGGATGAAAGGCTCCGTGCAGTTACTCTCTTTGAATGTATGACAATATGAGAGAAAAAGGTAAACACACATCCCTACATTGAATGTTTTAGTCCACTGAACCATCAGATTCGGCAACAGATCTTTTTTACACTTTAAGGCTGGTTGGTTCGTTCCGTTTTTCATTGATGTATCCCCTTTTATTTACTCACTGCTGCATTGTTGTTGCTTGGTACATAGACTATAAACAGAATCACTGCATCAACAGCACAAAGTTACAGTGACCCGGAAATCACCCCTAATTTAGAGTTTATAGAGAATTGAACATTCATAATCGGATTCTGTTTATACTGATTAAACATTCTGAAACAGAAAACGCTTTCCCTCTCAGTCTGTTAGATTTACTCATGTTGGTAACTTATGAATGTTTAATGAGTATAAACAGAACCCTATTATGAATGTTTCTAATACGCATTGTATCTTCCCCCAGTGGATGAAAGTCTGAATACGACAAACAGAGATCCTCTATGTGCAGTTTGTACACATATCTCTGAAGCAGGTACCTTAACACGCTGAGCTACCTTGCCAATGATTAACATCAGCAGAGATCTCTTAGGACTATTTTTCTAATGTTCCCGGTCTAGGCAGAAAATGTGGTCAATTGAATTGCATGGCGACGTTTAGGGTTGCTTGCACTTCCAAGGCATTTTTTACCCAGTGGTCACAGGATACAAGCTATGCCACACTCAATCGGGTGCATAAATATCAGGTGTTCCTATTCTAGAAGACAGTGGGAAACGTTGCAAGTTGTAAAGAAAAAAAGGTTATAGTTTAGACAAAAATATCTCCCTCTGATCACTAAATGTGTGTTTTAACAGTACCCCGTTCCAAGATCCTTTATGTTTACCACAACCAATGGCAACTGCAAGTGGTACATAACAAAGGCAGTACCTTGCAAACAGCATTTCGCGTTTTGTGTTACCTTAAATAACGGATCTATAAACAGGTCAATAGATCTATAACAGATGTTTAACATGAAAAACAAAACCTCAGATTGTAGCACGCAGAACATGCCACGTCATATGATCAATCACTCTGACATCCTCACCATGCACATCCACTTTCTTACTGTGCACTGCTGCAAGAAGGGACCACACTCTGTTTCTCTACCACGCTTTCTTGGTTTCTATAAGAAGATCTGTGCTTTGTGAGCGGACAGGCTTGAGTTGGTGGTTTGGTGAGCGCAGAAGTCGCCTTGTGACTACCCTTAAAATTGCAGAACCTTGGAATACTACACTGTAGTCGAGATTTCCGCAGTTAAACGAACTGTGTGATCCTGCGCAAACCACTTTAACTCGCTCTTCTGCCTCAGTTCCTTGAACTAATAAAATTGGGAGCGTTTGAACATGGGCTAAGAGTCAGAGACGGATAAATAACTGGTATTCCCGTGTTTATGTGTTCCACTGGAAAATTATTACTTTCCATTTCTTCTCACAGACCAAAGCGTTGTTCCTCCTTACTTTGAGTGGAACAAGGTCACACAGGAGCATGCAATGTTTGTTGTACCTTTGTAGTGTGAGCAGAGCAAGGTGGCACAGGTTCTTGTGACGCTCATGTTGGTTTGAGAAGATTTATTTTGTGGGAATTGGGCTCACCATATGTGCAACTGTCTTGGCTTGAAACAATTCGCATGACAGATTTAAATTAAGATGCTAGATGGAAATATTTTCATTTTTTGCTGCAGATAGAGGAAGACTGTAAGTGCTTTAGTTTTATGCCACTGGAATTATGTGGCAGAAAGGACCAAATTAAGCAGCAGGGTAGGCCAATTTATGTGACAAGAAAAGTCCAGTTATGCATTAACAACACTAATAACTCTAACTCAAGCAAAAGCCAGAACTATTGCATTGTGAATGCTTGTTTACATTTAAGGTATCTGATAAAGAGCAGCCACCTTAGAGCAGCAGTGCTGTAAAAGAAACGTTTATTGTGGCAAGGACTGGGAGTTTAGTGCACAAACTCTCAAACATTCCAGTGATCAGTCTTAATAAAGCAATATCTAAAAAAAAATTTTTATTATTATTATAATTAAATAAATAATCCCATGCAATTGCAAAAACCACATAAAAAGACCCAACTGGCTCAGTACTAAAAACCAATAAAACTTATACAAAACAAATAAAGTGGGAGACAACACATAAGACATCCTTCCTAGTCTATCATCTTTTGCTGTTCCAAGTACGGTATCTACTGGCTAATTGATTTATACATCCAGTCTCCAATCTATATTAGCCAGTTCAAATAGGTTCAGCAATCCAACTTGCGTGGACGCATTTTGGTGGTCTTTCAAAGTCCTTCTACCACCTTCTTCAGGACAATTCAATGTGCTCCCAACATACTTCTCTTTGTGTCTATACAGAAATAATAAACAAACAAACATAAATTCCCTAGTTATGTACCCTTTCAACAGAGCAAAACAATTATTTTTTTTAGAAATTTATTTTTAGAGTTTTTATTAATCCCCAACTCAGATCCTCCCACTATTACTTAAATGGTATAAAGACCCATTATAATATACTCTAAAAGCCAATCATTACTCCTTTATTAAAACATTACATGGAAACAACCAAGATTTTGTATACCAAAACATCAGTCATTATTAAGAGTCTCCACTCACCTGCATCCAACATATAACAAACACACACAGAATCACAAATTATCACCAAATTACTATCCTCATCCAGAGAATATCTTTTACTTCTCTTTGGTCCAAGGAACAAATCACTTCATTTCATCAGATACACATTGGATGCCATTATCTGTAACAATTATTTTGGGAATTCCTTCATAAATAAATCTTTCAAAAATGCTATAACAGTTTTTGTAGTAACTGAGCTATGCAGCAAGCAAACACCCATTTTTATTTATAATCTGCAAGTACCAACACATACCTTTCATTGATATCTAGCATCTATATGGACAAAAAAAAAAAAAAAAAATTATAATCATGTCAATAAGATCTAATTACTTAGCGGGTAGTCATTATCTCTTTTTTCTTCTCCTTATCACCTGTGATTGGCAATCCACATGCCGAACCCATTATACTTGCCCAAGTGTGGTGAAAAAAATTAAGTAAAACCAAAAAAAGGCGATTATTAATAATATAGTAATTAAAAAAAGCTATATTATCATAATCAATTTCCCGGAATAATCCTCGGAGCTTACCATTTGTGCCAACAAATCCTCAAATTCATTTAAATATTAAAGGGGAGCCCTATGTTGTAAAGTTAGCTCTCACTCTTTGACCTATGGGTAAAAAACAGGAGTGAGCACATCAACCTAATATTAATCAACCTTGATTAACACACTTTCAAAACTACTTAGTTAGAAAAATGAAAATATCTATAATTCTTGACAACACACTCTGTAGTGACCTGTTGAAAATCACATAACTGTCAGCATGCACCACTGTCCCTTTATTATAGCACCATATTACTTGATAGCTTGTTTACCTTCATCGCAGCAAGACAATAGCAGAGCTCCTCTCTCGCCTATAGTGTGGGCCGTATAACACCTAAGTGAGGTACGGGCTCAAAATGTATTACGCTACACTCTGCTTCAATTATATCGCTTGTCCACCTAATAGTAACGGGATAGTTGACGTTTGCACATAACACAAGCCACCCTGCTCATGTCCATTTAAAGATGACAGAACATCAAGCCAACTATGGACCCGATCTAAAACATATTGGGTTCCAAATAACTTTATCTCTCATATACCAAATTCTCAGAGTCCTCACTCTCTAACAGACTTCATTCACGTTTATTTTCTGGAACAGCGTTCATGCCCTCCCTTCAGTGATAGATAAAACAACTAATCCCCATATTTCTCCTTTCTTTTATTTAAAGGTGAGCGTGATCTCGGCCAATATGTCCACCAATCCGAGTGGTTCTTCCTCTTTTTCTTTCTTGTAACATTCCTACATGCTGTATACTTACTTCCTGTTTAGGGGAGCTGAACCTTTGTCTAAAACCTGGAAATTACTGGCACTCGCTTGCGCGATGGAAAGGGAATTGGAACGAATAAAAGAGAAATATAATCAGGACTAAAAAAAATCCTTACTTCTATGCACACAAAATATTTATTTATTTTTTAAACATCAAAGTAGCACAGCCACCACAACAAAAGAGGACCATAAAATAATTTCTTATTTTAATTCATTGTATTAATTTATTATAAAGTTATGTTAGCTAGTTATTTTAAATTATTCTGTTAATTTATTATTTTATATCTAGTCTACCATTACTACTTGCCTTATGAATGGCAGCAGGAAGCATGTTACCACCTCCACATTTTCTCTCAGACGCAGGGAAACCAATACTACCCTGGAAGGAAAAATGCTCGACTCCTACCTGATTGCAATAAGTGGAGAAAAATTATCTCCAGCATGAGAACAAGACAAACTATTACACAATTTGGGTATTGAAGGCTGTAATGTATATGAAAGTCTTGATGAAATTCATATGGGAACCGCAGAAGAAGAACCCAAAGACATTTTTGAAACATCTGTGATAATGTTAGAGAAAAGTTTTGGACCAAAAATAAATATAGTCATGAAAAGACATAAGTTCTTCTCAAGAGTCCAAAGCAAAATGGAAAAAGTTGGAAATTGCATATCATATACTTAAATTGTGTCACATACGTGTGATTTTGGAGATTTAACTGACTTATTAATCAGAGACCAATTAGTATCATTGCACTAATAATTAGAGAATCCAAGAAAAATTACTTGCAAAAAATCCAACTTTGAAAGAAGCAATAGACCTTCTAGAAGGAATGGAGCACACAACAGGGTGGGTTAAAGAAATGCGAGAGAACTCCATCTATTCAAGTGATTCAAAGGTAAACACAATTGAAGAAGAAAAGAATGATTATAATCAAATAATGGTGGGAATGACCAACACCAAAAATACCCTAAGTAATAGAAAAAACAAAGGGGAAGTGATAAAGGTTCTAATGACAGTTTCAAAATTAAATGTTATAGATATGGCAACCCAAATCATTTTTCCAATAGTTCTACTTGCTTTGCTAGGATAAATGTTGTGAAAAAAAAGGATAGCTTATCAAAGTCTGTAGAAATACTAAAGTAAACAACATTGAAGATCAACCAGATATCCATCAAAATGCTATACTATGTGTATCTCACAACATAACAAACTAAGTATGCAATGACAATGATGATGTGGATGTTGGTCGGATAAAAATGCCTGAATGTCAAATTATAGTAGATGCCAAAGAAGTCATAGTTCTGGCAGACTCAGGATCACCTGATACTATAATAGGAGATAAAAACTGGGAACGTATATTTGGGAAGGAAAGCATAGAACTGAGAAAATCTGATATTACTCCAGAAGGATATGGAGGGATAAAAATTTACCTCATTGAATACACTATAATGAAGATTCATTTTAAGGGGCGTGAAATGGTAGGAAAAGTTTATGTTGTCAAGCAAGGTGACAACTTGTTGGGCTATCGACACCAGAAGAATTTGGGTATTGTCCTAAACCTCAACACCGCTGATCAAGTCATGCTGATAGAAAATGGATGTGATGGAATGGATTTAATAAAGGAGTTCCCCGAGGTGTTTACTAATAAAGTAGGATTACTCAAGAATCCTAACCCAAACTAATTCTTGAAAATGATGTTAAACCTGTAGTTCATAAGGTAAGAAAAGTACCGAACCTTATGTTGAGTCTTTTGAAACAAGAGTTAGTCAAACTTAAAAAGCTGGATTTCATACAGGAAATTGAATCATCACAATGGTTAGCTCCAGTGGTGCTTGCACCAAAAGACAACGGCTCTAAGATAAGAATGTGTGTTGACTTGAGAGACTTAAACCAGTGTACATGGATAGATCTTCAATCTTTGCCTAATATAGCAGAAACATTATCCATACTTAAAGGAGCGAATATTTTTAGTGTAATGGACCTCTCGTCAGGGTACCATCAAGTGATGTTACATAAAGATTCTCAACATCTCACATCTTTTGTGACACCATTTGGTCTGGCATCGGCAGCTGCGTGCCTTCAAAGACTAATGAAGAAGGTTCTTGGTGAAATAGAAAATGTACTTTTTTTTCAAGATGATATTCTTGTATATGATGAAGATAAAACAACTCATGATGTCATCTTAGGGAAAGTACTAGTAAGATTGAGAGATAGAGGACTCACAGTAAAGCAGCAGAAATGCCAGTTCAGAGAAAACACAGTGACATATTTAGGACACATCATTTCAGGAGAAGGCATAAAACCCAAACTGAGTTTGACAGAAGCACCCTCCCCTGTTGACAAGGATGGTGTCTAGTCTTTCCTTGGGTTGGCAGAATATTACTCAAAGTTTGTTCAAGGTTTTGCCAGCATTGTCATGCCCTTAAGGATGTTACTTAAAAAAGGAAGCACATTTGTGTGGTCTGATGAGTGTGAGAGAACATTTGCAAATATTAAAAAAGTGATTGAAAGCAGGCCTAACTTGAATCATTTTGATGTAACAAAAAAGATGATATTGACCACAGATGCTAGTCTTAAAGGTCTGGGGGCAGTGTTGGCTCAAATTGAAAATGGTGAAGAAAACTTGATAGCATTTACCTCCCATTTTCTGAAAGGGGCTAAAAAGAAAACCCTGTCATTGAACGGGAAGCACTTGAGTGTGTAAGGGCTATCCATCATTTAACTTTTTCTCTGTGGGGGTCTGCCTTTTACCCTAACAACACAAGCCTTTGATATAGATATATACGTGCAACGGGTCAAAAAGAGCTACTCCTAGGATCAAAAGCTGGGTGGAGAGTGTATTAGAGTTCAAGTTTAAAACCAAGTAACATTTAAGACTTTGAAATATGGGAGCAGACTGTCTATCCAGTTTGCCAGTTGAAGGAAATGGTGATAGTGAAATTAATATTCCAGTGATGTGGGAGATCAGCTTTATGTCAGGCAGAATGGTCCAGGGAAAATGAGAAAGATACCAATCTAGCAGAAGTAAAATTCATAGTAATTGGAGGCTGGCGTGAACTGAAAATTATGGGTGCTGAGTTACAGAAATTCTAGGGAGTGAAAGATTAACTTAGTGTGATTAATGACCAGCATTTCAGTGGAGATCGTGTATTTCAACCAGAAGGATTAAGAGAGAAAATAATTAATTTGACCCATGAAGGACATTTGGGCAGGAATCTCACAAATGCAAGAATAAGGGAAAAGTATTGGTGGCCCGGCGTTTACAAAGAGGCTGACAATTTGGTAGGAGAATGTTGGTTGTGTGCAAACAGTGACACAACTAAAGTAGTAAGAACAGAAAACGTATCTCCAGTATTGATACCAAATGAACCCTGGTTCCAACTGAGGCTAGATATTGTGATACACTTTAATTTGCTAGATATCAATGAAAGGTATGTGTTGGTGCTTGCAGATTATAAATAAAAATGGGTGTTTGCTTGCTGCATAGCTCAGTTACTACAAAAACTGTTATAGCATTTTTGAAAGATTTATTTATGAAGGAATTCCCAAAATAATTGTTACAGATAATGGCATCCAATTTGTATCTGATGAAATGAAGGGGTTCCTAGGGGATCTATCAATTGAACACCAATGCACAGCATTGTATGCTCCATAAGCCAATAGCCTTGTTGAGAAGATGAATGGACTTGTAAGGTACTGTGCTTAATTAGCCATAATGAATAGAGGAACTCTCAAGGAGATTCTGAGAGAAAAGCTATGGACTTCTCCTAACATTATAACAAATTAATCTTCATTCCATTGTATGAGAAGACGAGTGGCAGGATCCAAACTTAACCCCAAATGGTTGGAATGGAAGAAAGAAAAAGAGAGTTTCAACAGAAGTAGAGTTCTCATTTATCAAAGGGAATATAAGAAACAATTTGATAATAAGTACAGTGCTGTTTCCAGGAACTGGAAACGGGGAATTAGTATTTGTGAAAAAAACAAGATGGCCATCTAAAGGAGAGTCTAAATTCATAGGACCATTTCGAATTAAAGAACGCAAGAAAAATTTTGTGACATTGGAGATCTAGGAAGTATGGAGTATGTAGAGGTTGGCTAAATGTGATTGGATTTATAGAATGGCAGGAGCCAACGAACAGAATATTGATTTGCAACATAGAAGGTAAATCAGTCATGATTCTGAAACAATTTTCACACAAGAAGATCCGCATAAGAAGGAAGTCTACATATCTCAAAGAATTCATGTGGTGTTCCTCCGGGTCTCAAATACTAGCAATGTGTAAATGTTCATTTGTACATATCAGAAGAGCCGTTATATTGGATTTACATACTTTTCAGAAATAGGTCAGTTAGTAAAGAAGGCAATTACATAACAGGCACTAGAGTAAGGATACATTTTATGTTTCATTGCTAAATGTGTGCATTAGCTGTTGATATTACCAGTTTTGACATTATTTTATTAAGGGGGAAGAGGTGCTGGGATCTCTCTTTAAATGTGATGTACCTAATGGATCCTTGGGTACATATCAAACAATGGGTGCAGCTTAGCAATTTGGGATGAGCCAGAGTTGAGAGGAGCAAGAGGCGGCTACAGGAAGAAGGTCCGTGGTGGTGGCTGTATATGTATACCTGCTGAATGCAAATAAAGAGACCTGACTTCACTACCATTACAGAGTACTCATTTAACAGCATTCGATTACATTACTTCTGAAAGCAATTTTATACAGAGCATTTAAAGTACACAATATTTGAACATACTGTATTACTTCCCTATGGATTTCTCAGAACTTCTCCACTGTGCCTTCTAAAGGGGCTTGCATGAAGTGAAGAGGGGGTAGCAAAGGAGAAGAAACACAATGGGAGTGCAATCGCCGGGGCTATTAAGAAGACACTGACTCGGTACAATTTAGAAATAAAGAGTACAAGGGTCCAAAGGCACTATCTCAGTAAGGCTAGTTTTTCTCCTTTTTTATTTTGGTCATGATGCACCACAACTGTTACCACCTGCAAGCTATGGACAACCTACAAGCTGTAAAACTGGAACTGGGGGTTATTAGTTGTCAATTTAAGGGAATGAATGTCATTTGGAATCTTTGACAAGAACAAATCCCAATTCGTAATGTGGGATACTTTACTCCCTCTGTGCGCAAGTACTTGGGTTTATGTGCTGTTCCATTCCAACATATCTTTCCTTCATCTACTAAATGCTGGTGCATCCCTGCTCTTCCACTGCAATGTAATCTGTTTTTGCTATTACTATCTAATACTGGGCCAGGTCTACAAACCTAGTCGCTTCTATGGTTGTCTTAGGTTGCAGCAGTATGCCAGGTAGGCAGGTCTTAAGGATATTCAGGGTATCCAGCTAAGCGATGTGACCAGTTTGTCGCAGAACACTGGACCTGTAAGGTGCCAAATTCAAACATGTCCATAAGATATGGTGAAGGTCAGCTTAATAGCATTACATCCAGGGCAGTTATACAATGCAATATGAAATATTCTACGGATATGAATTACATTTCTACACCATCCATCTTAATACATCTCTTTCAACCATATGTACATTATTTTTTCTGAATTAATTTCCTTTTTTCAAATTGCGATACTGTATATAATTCATTGTCTTTCTTTGTTTTTTTGGCTGAACCATTTTTGCCACCACTGCTGGTGTGGGGGTTTCTCAACCTTCTCAGACTGTGAGAAATGGATAATAATTCAGCGTTTTAAATGAGACCATATCTGAGCTTTTTTCTGATAGTGACATTTCACCTCTGTGCCTTTGTAATGTGTCAATATTCCTGCCTTCCGACAGAGCAATGTGATCCTGTTGGCTGTACTTCAAAAACTGGTTTTTTTTTAAGTAGCAATGAAATGATTTCCAGGGAAGAATATTTTAACAGTTGCATGTAGGAAATAACATAATTCATGAACTAGAGGGTACAACATTTATTGGAATATGACTTATGTGCCTGGTTGCAAACAAATAATAGGCCCCGTTTTCAGATTCTCAAAACAATACGAACATCTACAGACCATAGACTTATGGCTATAATTTGTGTAGATCAAAACATTCCAGAGGATTCTCAAAAAGGTCCAGAGTAAGCCTCAAAATCTACATAAATTGAAAACTTTGTCATTCCTCTACTCCCCTAGCCTATTCAATAGGGCTAGTCTAGAAAGCATGTTTCAATGATAGGAAATCATTTCCACTGCACCCTGTGAAAATATAGAGGTGTTTGGGACTCTTCCACGCCCACTTATTACACCTAATTAACAATGATTAGCACTAAATGTAAGCATGTCCAATAGATATTAAGAGCCATTGAGATCCACATCAAGATCCATTAGGCACATTTGGGGAATTCACCAAATTCAAAAATGTTATCCACCTGTCCCTCTCCCACAAAGACATGCCCCCACCAGCCTGCATACTATTATCCATACTTGCAGATTTTCTGTAGTAATGAGTTTTATCTGCAGCTCTAAATGTCTGCAGATCCTGTTTCATAGCTAAGGATCTCTCATGTCAATATTTAAGTAAAAATTAAGGGGTGTGTTTATTCTTTCTTTGCGTCGGATTTGCGCCATGTTTTTTATAACGTAAATCCGGAGCAATCTTAACTCCATATTTATATTTTGACGCTAGACCCGTCTACCATAAAAATATTGGACTTAACATCATTTTTTACCTGTGGGAAACTACCTTGCGCCAATGAGATGCAAGGTAGGCGTTCCCGGGCAAAATATGACTCTAACGCCTTTGCGCCTTATTTATCCTCCCGTGCAAGAATCACGCACAGGAGGAGGAGGGACTTAAATAATGGCACTAAGTCTGTTTTTTCCATGGTCATTTTCCATGGTCAGAGGCATTGGAAACAGCCCACAACTAAGAGGCGCTAGGGGCACCCAGGGATACCCCCACCCACACCTGGAGGACACATAAGGATGGGGGGACCCATCTCAGGTAAGTTCAGGTAAGTTTTGTTTTTTAAAGTGCCATGGGGGGCCTAACTACATGGTACTATGCCCAATGTGCCCAATGGCCATGCCCAGGGGCATAAGTCCCCTGGGCATGGCCATTGGGCAGGGGGGCATGACTCCTGTCTTTAATGAGACAGAAGTCATGTCCATGGGGGTTGTGCGTCAAAAAATGACGCTAGTCAGGTTAGAGTCATTTTTCTGACTCTAACCTGACTAGCGCCATTCTTTGACACACAACCTCCTGTTTCCCCTACGCCTCTCCAGGGCCGGTTAGCGTAATTTATTTTGACGCTAATCGGGCCTTACCTCTGGCTAGCATCATTCCTTAAATATGAATGACGCCCGGCTGGCATCCAGGAATGGCGCAAGCCGGCGGTAAACTTTTTGACGCAAACCTGCGCTAACGCAGGTTTGCGTTAAAAAGTTTAAATCATGGCCTAAATGCCACTGACATGAATTTCTATAGAAACAAAAGAAATCCTAATTTGCACTATTTTTACTTGTTCCTTTTATTGCGTGTAGACCTCCAGCTTCTTCTGCATAGATATACCTAGTACACCACAATCTGTCTGCAAAGAAAAAGCATAAGTACTTAGAAGCCTGGGGGGCATATTTACAAGCCCCTAGCGCCTCTTAGCTTCACCTTAGTGTCATTTTTTTTACGCTAAGGCAGTGCTATGCAGCCCATTCCCCCATGCCATATTTACAAAGTGGTGCAATTCATGCATTGCGCCACTTTGTAACCCCCTGTGCCACATTATGTCTGTGCATAATGTGGCACAAGATGATGGATGGGGGCATTCCCATGCAGGGAGGCCTAAATAAATGGGGCAGAAAAATTTACAAGATTTCCAAGATTTCACTGCGCCATTTTTTCCTTCATTTTTAACACCTGTCCAAGGCAGGCATTAAAGTCACACTCCTGAATTGGCCTATGGGCCTCCCTGTGTTGTGCTTTGCTGCACTAGCGCCAAAACCTTTGGCGCTAGTGCAGCAAAGCGCCACAACAGCGCCGAAAATGTTGGACGTCTTCGAGACTGCAGCTCACTACCAGACATCTTCGATACTAGTAGCATGAGATTTTTCCCCACCATATTCTTTCCACTTAAATACCTTTACCAGGTTTTCCCTTGAAAGAAACGTTTGTTTCATCTGCAGAATTCCAGTCCAGCAGCTACGGGAAGTCTGCGAGCTCACTCTCGGAGGTGCAGACGTTCCTGGCTTCCTCCGAATCACACTGACACCACAGACAAAGGCTTTTGTGACAGTGCATGAAATGATGTACAATAACGGGCTTGGTAATCAGGGATTCCTTCAGAGCTTGAATAGGTCCCATCATTCATGCGGAAAGGAAAATGTCATCCAAGTTACATTTTCTATTCGTCTTTCAAGCAAAACCACAGACAACACTCGTTTCCCTGAGCTGCATCTGATCTGTTGCACGGACATGACCATGGCAAGAGCTGGTGCTGAAATGAATGCATGGCCCAATTAAAAATAAATATTCCTCAGTTTCTCTTACAAACATGACAGTTATGCTCGTGCGGGGCCCTTGGAGACATCAGAATTATTTACGCTGCAAAGAAATAGCAGTAGGGGACCCTTCTGAAAAATGTATTTGCTTTAATTTTTTCTCGGTATAATTGTTATGCAGAACACACCAGCCACTAACCACAACACGTGGGGTTTTCTTGTTGAATACACTTATATTTGTAAATCAGTCTGTAAGTCCAGCTTGTATGGCTTTCTCATGTGCTTTCAATGCTCCTGCATCTCTTGTTTACATAGGCATTTAATTATTATACTACTACTTAATGTTCTGCTATCTAACTATCTATCTATCTATCTATCTATCTATCAACCCAATCCACCTGGCTATCCACCCCTGTATATCTATCTACGCAACCCCATCTATCTTTACAACCCTAACTATAACATTCTATCTAGCTATAGTACTCCATCTATCTATACCACTCTATCTTTACAATGCTATCTATCTATCTATCTATCTATCTATCTATCTATCTATCTATCTATCTATCTATCTATCTATCTATCTATCTATATATCTTTGCATGCTTCTCTATTTGCAGCGAATGCCAGACTCATTGTTTTTTTAAGATCTAGTGTTTGCCAAAACCTTTTGATTTTACTAAAAGTATATGCATAACATAGAAACTTATAGACATTTTCAGATAGAAATCATCCATTAGTCTGTTGTTATGTCATTTATGTTTTCACTTTGCCACTACAGCATACATTATGTGGCAGTGGGTCAGCACACTTCAGCCACTGGCTGACTTCACTTCGAGTTTCAGTGTTTCAGAGATGGGGAGGTCCTAATGTGGTGTGAAGTTGTTCCAGGATTTGGAGGGCATGTAGGAAAAAGAAAATCCTCCTGATTTGCTCCTGTGGATGTGAGACACATGCTCAAAGATGAGTGAAGCAGAGTGCAGTCGCCTGGTGGGTTGGTGGAAGTTAATTTGGTGGTTGAGGAAGCCAGGTCTGAGGTTGTGGAGAGCTTTGTATGTGTGATTGAGCAGTTTAAATTGGCATCACTTCTCCATTGGAAGTCAGTGTAGCTCGCTGATGCAGGTTGTGATATGTGTTCTGCGTGATGTTGAGTGTGGTGATGGCATTCTGGGTGGTGTTGAGTCTTTGTAAGATTTGATTTTTAATGCTGGAGTAGAGTTCATTGCCATGGTCTGGTCTGCTGCTGATGAGGGCCTGGGAGACTGTGCAGCAGGTGGTGTTGATTCAGGATAGTTGGAGAGTTGTTTGTTGATAGCTTTCTCCACAACTTTGGAAGGGAAGAGCAAGGGTGAGATGGGTCTGTAGTTGCTTGGCCACTTTGGGTCTGCTGTGCTTTTTTAGGAGAGCTATAATTTCTGCGTGTTTCCTGTTGTCCAGGAGGGTTCCACTTTGGATGGAGGAGTTAATGATAATGGTGAGGTGGGAATTAACCAGAGTTCTCCCAAGGTTGAAGATGTGGTGGAGGCGGGGGTCAGTGGGGCCCCTGAGTGGATTGTTCTCATGATTTCAGCAGTGTCATCTGGAGTGTGGTGTTTCCAGTTTGTAATATGGCAGTCTGATTTGGTGGTGGTGGGCAACTGGTTGATGAGCTTTTGTGTCTTGTGTTGGCAATCAATATTGCTGTAGATGTTGAAGATTCTGTTCTGTAAGTAGTTGGAGAGGTTGTCGCAGAAGTCTTGCGAAGGGGTGATGGAACTGGTGGCAGCTGGGGTGTTAGAGAATTCTTGGATGATGTTGAAGACCTCTTTGCGGTTGTTGGAGCTGTTTTCCAGTCTGAGAGCTAGGTCTGATTTTCTTGCTTAGTTGAGTTAGGTGTGGTATTTTCCGAGTGTGGATTTGTGAGAGTTTCTTGCGTTGGTCTTTCGACTTGTTCACTGTTTTCTCTCCATCTGTTTGCAGAGTCATTTGGAGTTTCTAAGGTCTTCAGTGTACCAGCTGGCTAGTGTTGATTCTTGAGTGTCTGATGTACTTCAGAGGGGATAGGGTGTCTGTGCTGGTAGTGATCCAGCTGTTGAAGGCTTTGATGTTGGCATTAGAAGTGGGTGAAATGTTTCATTCTGCAGGCAGAATTGGCAGAATTTTAGTCACTCCCCTTTACTCTTTAATGTGGAGTTCTGACCAAATTCCACCAATTGCCACGTGGAGGAATTTCCCTCCCACAAGGCTTCAGAAAATGGGAGCTGCTGAGCGAGAAGAAGATTTGACACCTCCCAGTGTGATTTTCTAACACTGGTGGTCACAGGCGGTTGTGGTCAGAGGATTACCTTTTATTTAAACCTGCTACCACTCAAGTATATTTTCTACTCGAGCTGCAGCAAAAGCACCTTGGAAGGCTGCGCACATCATGCCATTCAGGCTGATTTTCAGTGCTGCTTGCACTACCGGTGCTAAATGTCAGTGCAAGCAGTGCCCACTGCATATTATTCACTTGTTGGTGGAACTCTGCCAAATCTCTCAGAGTTTTTATGTAACTCTGCAGAATTCAGCAGAGTGAAACTACATGATTTTGCTCACCCCTAGTCGGCATACAGGTGTAAGATTAGGTTTGGTTGGAGGGCAGTGAGGGTGTTGGTCTAGTCTGTGTCCTTTGTTTTGTTTCAGCTACATCTCAAATTGTAGTCTTGGTGGAGGCAGGTTGGGGTGCAAGGATGAAGAAGTGGACAATGAAGTGGTCTGTTCAGGTGAGCTGCGTGACATACCTGAACTTGACCTTGTTGCTGGCTGTGAAAATGGGGTCGATGATGTGTCTCACTTTGTGGGTGGGGACCTGAAAAATCTGGCTGTTGAAGTTGAGGTCACCAAGTAAGATTAAATTGTTCCAGCTGATGGTAACAGGGGTGATGAAGTCTGTTAGGAGATGGCTGTGGGTGAAGGG
The DNA here is from genome assembly GCF_031143425.1 of Pleurodeles waltl. Classification (NCBI taxonomy): domain Eukaryota; kingdom Metazoa; phylum Chordata; class Amphibia; order Caudata; family Salamandridae; genus Pleurodeles; species Pleurodeles waltl. The sequence goes on along the minus strand of NC_090436.1, from coordinate 809,029,048 downwards.
TGGTCCAGGTGGCCAATAGCAAGGGTGCCTTTGATGTAGGTATGGTCGCCAGTCTGAAGTTGAAGTGCATGGGTTCCTTGAAGGTTGTGTCCTTGGAGGAGGTGATGCAGGTGATGGAGTTCTTGTGGATAATGGTGAACCCTCCTCCTAGTTTTTTAGTCTATTCAGGCAGAAGATCTAATAGCCTGGGTGGATGGCTGTGGCAATGGTGGGTGCTGATGTGGGATTGAGCCAGATCTCTGTCAAGAAGGTAATGTCTGGGGAGTGAGTCTCAATGTGTCCCAGTTCTCGGTAGCACGTTTGTTGACAGATCTGGTGTGTTGAGGAGTATGCATGCCAGAAAGGGAGAGGCATGTGGGGAATGCATGTTGGTGCAGGTGAAGTGGCAGTAAGTACATGAGAAAGATCCTACTCTAGAGTGAGGTGAGGTGCAGAACCAGCTAATATGGCAGAGGCTGGTATTGAGTGAGTGCAGGCTGGAGGCTGTATAGTGACGGGGTTCAATTGGACCAGGGTTGGTGGTGCTGGGCGTGGTCCAGGAGCAGACGTGTGCAGACGGGCATGCCTATGGGACCAGAGGCTGCCATTAAGTAGGTCCTGGAAAGGAGGGGAGCACGGGGTGGAGGGAAAGCTAAGGAAGGGTGGGACGCAGGAGGCAGGAGAAGGCACGTGACAGAGATGCCAGAAAGGAGCAGGGGAGGTGGGAAAGCTCTGGCAATGGGAAAGCGTGGGAGAAATAGATGCAAAGGAAAATCAGGGCACAAAGAAACATAAAGAAGGGAATGTAAGGCACAAACAAGCACAAAGAGAGATAGAGTGGAGAGTGAGAAAATGGGCAATAAGAGGCACAAAGAAAAAGAGTGGAAAGTGGAAAACAGGCACCAAGGAGTCAGAAGAGAGCAAGGATGGAACGTTGAAAACTGGCAGAAAGAGGCCCAAGAGAGAGAGAAAGAGTTGAAAGTGAAAAATGGGCACACAGGAGGCCAAAGAGAGAGTGAAAAATTTAAAACTGGAACAGAGAGAAAGAAAAGGACAGAGAGAAGGGCGAGAGGACGGAGCAGCGAGTGACAGTAGAAGGAGCGCAAGAACCTGGTGGGACACGGGGCAAAGGATAAAGGTCCAAAAGGGCCTTAGACTGGTTGGCAGACCTGTTCAGGTAGGTAGGAGATGGGGCTTGAGCACCAGCAGCTGGGTGGCACTAATGGATAGGCATACACACCGGTAAAGGGGAATGTAAAGCCCTGCAGACACAATGCAGCCGTATTCTAACATTTCCAATCTCAAGAATGGCTCTCTTGGTAAAGACAAAGGCGACTGGAATCAGTAAAGACTGAGCAAGTATTGTGGAGAAAGTTCACAAAACATGTTTGCACACCTTCAACATAGGTGCCAAAAGGAGTGATCTGTGAGTGTACATGGCAGGTCATTTGTTTGGAAACTTACAACTGGGAAAAATCTGCAAATATTTGCTGCACATTCGTAAGCATAATGTAGGGTTAAAGACCTGGATGGCCTCACGGGGGAGGAAGATAGTAGAAATCAACGAAGGTGCAACACAGTGGTAACTTTCGGGGTTTTCACAAGCAACATACACAACTGCATTGAGTTAAATGAAAAAGCTTAGTCCAACTATGGGAAAAAAAGTGAGTAAAACACAAAAAACATTTCTTTAGGATCGAAGTGCACTTGCAGCTTAACCCTAACTTTAAACAGTCACACTGTACACTGGTAGAAAATACGAAGTTCAGGTTTCAGTGGCAACTGTAAATTTCTGCTCGTAGAGTAACTTTATGAACGTCAATGGCAAAAAAAATATGTGCATCAAAAAGTTACTTTTTTAGTTTTGAATGGGCTTCCGTAATATACGAAGCGTTAGTCAATCGTTGATTGTGTGGCAGCGACTAAGGGCCAATTTTCCTTTTGCTGATGCAGTTATTGTTGGTAGATTTTATGACTGAAGTGCTGCACGTTATGGAGCATCCGCTGTAGGTTTCCGTAAGACAGATATCACAGGCAGACTTCTGAGACACGGCGAGCAAGCTCACTTGCAGGAGAAGATTAGTCCTGTCATTGATGCTGGGGCTGGAACAAACAGCTTTCATTGAATAATAGAGAGTGACAGCATCCGGCGGGAAACCTTTACAGAAGAAAGAATACATTAAACTAGTAATAGGCTGAAGAGAACATTCTGATGAAATAAATGTGTGATTTTCTGAGAGGGATCAGAATATAAAGTGAGGTTTTAACAAGGAGATGTGCTCTTTCCATTACTGAGAATTTTACAAGAAAGAAAGAGTGCCATTAGATCATCAATCCTTTGATAGTGAAAGAGAGATTTGAAAGATATTTTCAACTCAGTATCAAGCCTAAATTGTTATTTTAGCTTGGGGTTAATATAATGTGGAACAGTCTTATTATCAGATGTGCAGCTTTAAACTATCTAATAGCAACAGGATATCATCTAACATTGATATGCAAAAATGTATTCTGCTGTTGAAAATCTTCCTATCATTCCATGTGGGTGGGTGTATGAACGCAGTGGTTAATTTGTAAAAAAAAAAAAAATGCCAGGCCAGGGTCCAACGTATTTCTCTAGAGACCACTACATCTGGCACCACCTCCGCAGCTCCTGCCACTGCTGCCAAATGCTGAGGACAACAATATATATGTGCTAGTTTTATCCCTTTTTAAAAAATATATTACATTGTTCAACACTCAATTGATGAATTCTGCTCAAAAATAGACACACAGTGCCTCTATGTGGTGGACAAATATAAGCCAGTGTTAAGAAATAAATGCCAGTAGTGACCGCCGACAAACACCAGCACAAATTAAGCACTGGATAAACGGTCCTAAAATAACTATGGTACAATGTTTCCTGAAGAAAGGTTTTGTAGCAGACCTGGGTGATTGTATAAAGCTGTAAAGATATGATGCTTTATCATCCAAAGCTTCATATATTGTTTCCGTCTTCTGCCTTGTACATCTTGTTTTTTGCATATTTTTACTCATTGATCAATATAAACCTCAGATAGCAGCTCAGATGCTTAGTACAATATTCAAGAGATTATTTACACTATTTGTGTATATTCCACACCTTGTCTGTGCGTCATTTGGTTTATTAGGAATGAAACCATTGAAAAAGATGTCTGCTGAACTCTGAATTTCTGCACTGAATCTGGACTCGAGCTGGGGATCTGGGTGTCACTTTTTAAACTGCAAAGTACTGCTCCATTTTAACTTTCAGTTGATTTATACAGGAATTCAATGGGCAACGTGAATACCAATGTAACCAGGAACAATCCAGTGAAATTTCATGCTACCTTTGGCATGCTCATACAGCCCTCATCCACTCATAAAGTACAAAAGGCTCTCGTGCACACTTCACCCACAGATAAACTGACTCCCTTCCCGAGCTCTTATCTATCAACAACAAACTTGGACCTACATTTAATCCATCATGCAGACCCAAACCTAGAAGGAGTAGTAAAACCTGATCCGTCCATGTGAAGATAACCAAGGCCAGCAAGCTTCTTTAGCTTTTGCTTTAGCGTTTGCTTTAACTTATACAGCTCACGTATGAGACTCTTCTTCTCAGGCTCTGCTCATCTTCTCACTTGAAGCCGGGCTGGGATGCTTTAAAGAGAAAGGCCTTCATTTACTTACCGAAAAGCAGCACTATTGATCATCTTAATGCAGGGGGAAGCGTGGTCTAAATTTGTGATGCTTGATAGTAAAGGTAGAATTTGCCAATGTAGTCCACCCTGACCTTTAAAGAATGGTTAGTAGATGTATCCATCGCCCTTTGGATGTCCAGTAACATAATTGGATAAGTTCTCCTGTAGGCAGTGAAGGCTTACTGGTTGCAGACACTTATACACTACTATGTAGGATGTGTTTAATAAAAAGAAAAGTTGTAAAACCCATGGACCATTGCCTACTCCAAAAAAATGTTTGTTGACCATCCACAAAGGGGAAGTAATCCCTTGGAGAACCCTTACCGTTTGCACATGGGCATCCACTACCTTTCAGTAGTCAGTAAAATATTAACATTAACTTGTTACCGAATGGCTAAATGGGTTTAGTATACATTTTGTTGTTGGAAACCCTGTGCTTTACCAAATCACAGGGTTTGTGATCAGAAAATGTGTTTACACATCTAGCCTTTAGAGAAGTACAAGGGTCTACTACATAGTGAATGCAGTATTGTTCTACTTTGACATGGCGCAAACCACTGTTTTTTTAATGGTGTGGTACAAGTTCAATGTAGATAGGTACAGAAAGGTAAGTTTAGAGAGATTTGTCTGTTTGAAAAGTTGAACTGAAGCAAGGATGCTGAGCAGACCAGCACATTCTACGAAGTCAGCATGGGTTAGCGTTTGGTGTCAGACAGCCCTGAAGTATTCCAACTAGAAACATATTTACTTTTCTCCCTTATATAGTGACAAAGATTTTGGTGCAGAAAAGCACATCTATCCCCTTGGATACATGCTTCAGAAAATGTAAGGTCATAAGCAGTGCATGGCTGGAAGCGCAAGTTATAGTTAACTCGCTGAACTATAACCGGTGAATGAATATCAGTGTTTCTTTAGTTTTGTAAACATTATGCTTTGTGTGACTTTGTAACCTAACTATAACATAACTTTAACCTTTGTTTATATATATATATATATATATATATATATCTGCATATACATACATACATTTATACATAGGTAGGTAGATAGATGGGTAGTTTGATAGACAGGTAGATAGATAGATGGATAGATGTAGATATAGACATAGAGATATCGTTCTAGATATATATTTCATCCTCAAAGCACTGGCAGCTGCCAGTGGGATCCCAAACACCAACATGCTCAGTTGTTTGCGGGATCGCCATCACCCCTATAGATGAAAGAATCCCTTCCAGTAGCACTCACAACAAGAAACAACACTCTTTAAAAGGTTTAGAGTTTATTTAATCAATTCACCTTTGATCTTAATATTTTTATCATTAAAGGGCCTAGTTACAATAGTTCATTTTCTCCATGTTGGCAAGCTTTACACTGATTACACTTTATAAACCCAGGTGTTAACTAAGACTTATTGGCATCTCTTATATTACCCTTAAGAAGTTGGTCCCTCATGTACTGGGCTTTCACGTTCATTATTTGTGGTTTACTAGATACTTCATACCTCAGGATTTGGTCACTTTTAATAGATGCCAATGTCTATTTAGTATAGTTCCTAACACTGTATAATGTATATGTATGTTCGGGGGGAAAGGTCCTAATGAACTTGCATATGTTTATTTTGGACTTTTGCTTTATTTTGTTTTTGAGATTCTGGCCCTCATTACAACCCTGGCGGTCGGTGATAAAGCGGCAGTAATACTGCCAACAGGCCGGCGGTAAGAAAAATGGAATTTTGACCACGGCGGAAACCGCCAACACAGACAGTCACTCTAACACTCTGACCGCCATGGCGGTAGCAACAAGCACCACTGCGGTAACCACCAACAGACAGGCAGAGGACAATGTACCACCCACTGCATTATGACACACCAATCTGCTACCTTTTCCGGGGCGGTACCAATGCCATCAAAAGCACAGCGGAAACAGTACACAGAAGGGAAACAACTTACCTCTCGACACTCAAGGAAGAACCACAACGCCATGGAGCCCAAACTGCACATATTTCCAATGCTGGTCTACCTCCTCCTACACCAGGAACATGAACGGCGGTGAAGATGACCACGGTGAATACCACACCTAGCACACAAGGGAGGGGATGAAGAAATGAGAGTGACACACACATGCAACACGCAACACCCCCACACCCAACACCATACACACAAACAGAGGCAACAACATTACATATACACCCCGTAACCCTCAGGAATAACGCAAGGACAAAAGGAATTGATTAAAGTGAGTGTAATATTAAAATTTAGATAAATACGTCCTTAAAGCACAAAACAGTATGTACAATATATGCACATGGAGAGACAATGCCCAATCCAAAATGTCCGTGGGCCACAGGGCCATAACACAAAGGCCAAAGCCACACTTGACTCGTGCCTCAATATGGAGAGAACACTGCAGGGGCATCAGGTCGAAAACACACAGGCACCTCAGGGGGACGGGAAATGAGGGGCACCTCAGCCGGAAGATGGTACAACGCCACTGCTCCTGGAGGGGGCTACATGCCCTCTGCGATGTCCTGGGGATTGCAAAGCCACAGTCTCTCTAGTGGGTGGTTTGCCCACTGCTTGGTCCTGGAGAGTGCAGGGCCACAGTCTCTCAAGTGGGTGGTTTGCCCACTGCTTGGTCCTGGGGAGTGCAAGGCCAGAGTCTCTCAAGTGGGTGGTTTGCCCACTGCTTGGTCCTGGGAAGTGCAAAGCCACAGTCTCTCAAGTGGATGGTTTGCCCACTGCTTGGTCGTGGGGAGTACAAGGCCACAGTCTCTGAAGTGGGTGGTTTGCCCACTGCTTGGTCCTGGGGAGTGCAAAGCCACAGTCTCTAAAGTGGATGGTTTGCCCACTGTTTCTGGAGGGGGCCTTGTGCCCAGTGTGCTTCATCCTGGCAAGGAGGGGGTGAGTGGATGCATTCTTCCACTGGTTCTGGAGGGGGCCTTGTGCCCAGTGTGCTTCATCCTGGCAAGGAGGGGGTGAGTGGATGCCCTCTTCCACTGGTTCTGGAGGGGGCCTTGTGCCCAGTGTGCTTCATTCTGGCAAGGAGGGGGTGAGTGGATGCCTTTGTCCACTGGTTCTGGAGGGGGTCTTATGCCCAGTGTGCTTCATCTTGGCAAGGAGGGGGTGAGTGGATGCATTCTTCCACTGGTTCTGGAGGGGGCCTTGTGCCCTGTGATGCTGATCCTGGATGGTGCAAGGTCACAGTCTCTCACCTGGGTGTCACACCTACACGTGTTTCAGAGGCCAGGACACACTACAGCCCATGTAGTCACGACTACAGACTGCTCACCGGCGGTGACGGCTGCTCAGTGGATGGCAGTTAGGGGGCTGCTGGCGGTGCTGGCAGTGGTGGCTGCTGCTGCTGGCAGTTGTGCTGCTGGCGGTGCAGGTGGTGGTGCTGGCGGCGGTGCAGGTGGCATTGCTGCCAGTGGTGGGGGGAGCCTCCAGCCCTTCCCCTGCAGCCTCGGACGAATAAAGTGTCATGGCTGGTGTTGTTTGCCCAGATGCTGCTCCAACTCCAGGCACCAGATCCACCCTGCCTGTGGCATCTGTTCCTTTTACATTGGCCTTGGCAGCTGTCCCCTTCCTGCCCTTGGCAGGTGGTGGTGCCTCCTTGCTTCTGCCAGCTGGTGTTCCCTTTCTGCCCTTGCTAGCTGGTGGTGCCTCCTTCCCCTTGCTGGCTGGTGGTGCCTCCTTCCCCTTGCTGGCTGGTGGTGCCTCCTTCACCTTGCTGGCTGCTGGTGCCTCCTTCCCCTTGCTGGCTAGTGGTGCCTCCCCCCCTTGCTGGCTTGTGTTCCCTTCCTGCCCTTGCTAGCTGTCGCTCCCTTCTTGCCCTTGGCAGGTGGTGCAGGCACACTGGCAGTGCTGATGGATGCCTCCTTGGAGCCTCCCACACATGCAGTAGCTGCAGAAACTACAGTGGCCGTGGACTGGGTGGCTGAGGTGCTAGCGTGGGTTCTGGCCACCCTGGCCCGAAGTGAAGGACGGGGGGAATAGGTCAAGGGTGGAGAGGAAAAGCCTTTTAGGGACACTGGGGATGGAAGAGGGTGAAGGTTTGGGAGTGGAGGAAGAGGGAGTGGTTGTAGGAGGTGTCTGTCTGCTGTGTTTGGGTGCAGGTGCATGGGCTCGATGCTGTCGTGAGGTGGATGGCTGTTGGGTGTCTGAGTGATTGTGTTTGTGTACTTTGAGAGGAGGGGGCACAGACACAGTGAGAGAGGACACAGGGGACGTGTACATGGAAATGGGGGTGGTGACTGCCAGTGAGGGGCGTGTAGTGATAGGCGTGATAGTGATAGAGGTAGTGGATTAGGATGTAATGCATGCAGGTGTGAGTGTAGATAGTACTGGGAGGGCGATGGATGATGAGGAGGAGGGGGACACAGTGGAGGCAGTGGATGTTGGTTTGTCTGCATCTGGATGGTGTTTGTATGAGTGCCTATGGGATGATGTGTGGTGCTTGTGTTTGCCTGAGCCACTTCTGTGTGTTGATTTGGGTGCATGCTGGTCTGAAGGTGTGCTTAAGATAGGCTGGGGTTGAGGGGAATGGGACTGGGTAGAGGGAGTTGGAGGTGGGAGGCTAGAGACAGGGACAATGGCTGCCATCTGTGTGTTGGCCAGAGCCTGGAATGATCTCTGTTGGCCCACCACACCAGAGTGAATGCCCTCCAGGAATGCATTTGTTTGTTGCAAATGCCCTGCTAGACCCTGGATGGCATTCACTATGGTTGACTGCCCAACAGAGAGGGATCTCAGGAGGTCAATAGCCTTTTCACTGAGGGCAGCAGGGCTGAGCGGGGCAGGGCCTGAGGTGCCTGGGGTGAAAAAGATGCCCACCCTCCTGGGTGAGCGGGCACGGGAAACTCACTGAGGGGCTGCTGGGAGGGTGGTGCTGGTACGGGGGATGGCGGCTGTACCTGTAGATATGGAGGGCACAGAGGTGTCGGCCACCACCAGGGAGCTTCCATCGGAGGAGGTGTCGATGTCAGAACTGTCCCCTCCTGTCTCCATCGCGATGCTCTCCTCGCCCTCTGTCCCACTGGTGCCCTCACCGTCGGTGGATTCAGCCTCCAGGCCCATGTGGGATGCAGCTCCCTCCCTCCCTCGCCGGTGCCTCAGCTCCTCCGCCAGATGATGCTAATGCACACAAGGACAGGGCGACAAAACATAAAGGGTGGAGAGGAGACAGAGGATACACTTGGTCAATGCCAGCAACAACACCACCATTGGTGTACACAACTCACAGGCAACAGCCCTATGCACTAGGCCATGCAATACCAGTTACAATGTTAGTCACCAGGTCATGGGGTACAATGCCTAATACCATTAGCTGCACATCTGAAACCCATAGAACCCTGCCCAGCAGTAGATGCCCACTAGCATTAATGAGGTTGGAGTGCATCTGAGCCTGCTCATCATGGAACCTACCTGCCATGTTCATCCTGGCCTAGGGGCACCCACAGACCCACATCCCCCACCCAGGTTACACCTCAACGCGCGCACATTTATGATTCTGAATCTGTACTCACCCTCTTGTGGCTGCTGTGATGCCTTCAACTGCCCATCCAACTCCGGATAGCCCACCGCCAGGATGCAGAACATCAGGGGGGTCAGGGTACGACAAGCACTCCTTCCTCGTTGGGAGGCCATCCCCAGCTGGGCCTCCGTCGTCTTCCTTGCCCAGTGGCGCAGGTCCTCCCACCATTTGCGGCAGTGGGTTCTCCGCCTGTCAAAGACCCCCAGGGTCCACATCTTCTTGGCGATGGCACGCCCAATACCCTTTTTCTGATGGGTGCTGACCTGCTGAAAAAAGATACATCAGAAAAGGTATTAGTCATACCGTCCGGACTGTTACACTCATGGCCCACCATATACCTCCTATACCCTTACGCACAGACACTGCCCAACAAACATGAAGCACTCTGGCCAGGAGCCCTCAGCCCCCCCCACACGAGGTTTACACACACAGCACTCCATACATTCATGCCCTATGCATCGTGCTCACAACGTACTCACCTGTTTGTCTGGAGGACCATAAAGTAAGGGGTACTGGGGTAGGACCCCATCCACTAGTCTCTCCAACTCCTCGGAAGTGAAGGTAGGGGCCCTTTCCCCAGACACTCGAGCCATGGTCGCTTCCAGACACAGGTCACAGCAGCACTTACAGTGTAGGTCCTCTCCTGGTGAAGGTCAGGTAGCAAGTGAGTGAACAGATAGAAAATGGCAGTCACGTCCACACCGGTGTGTACCATCACCGCCGGGGTACATCACCATTGGGTCCTGGAATCCTTAGGCCCCAATGATAACCAATGATGTGTTGCACGGGGGTCGTCGACCGCCTCCCACAATGGCGCACAACGTCAGCGGAATTACCACATTTCCACTTGTCCCTTCTCACAGGTCAGGCAGCCGCCATTTCAGGGGGGAACAAGCCATGGAACCTAACTGCGTCACAGCAGACATGGGCACATCAACGGACCTACATGTTCACATACTGTTTCTGTAAAAAAAATGCAAGGCATATTAATCTGAGGATATGTTTGAATATGACCATCTGCTTACAGTTTTTCACCCTAGAGTTCAACCGCTGAGGATGAATAGGAGATGGAGACATACCCCTGTGTACAGACCCCTGGTGGACTTGGCGACAATAGAGGACAGGCACATTATCCTAACCTACAGACTTGATAGGGCCACAATCCATGAGCTGTGTGCCCAATTGGAGCCAGACCCGATTTCAGCTATCCGCCACCCCACTGGTATCCCCCCTCTTGTGCAGGTCCTGTCAGTGCTCCATTTCTTGGCAAGTGGGTCCTTCCAAGCGACAGTGGCCATGGCAGCAGGGATATCACAGCCTATGTTCTCAAACGTGCTGACCAGAGTGTTGTCTGCCTTGATGAAACACATGTGCAGCTACATCGTTTTCCCCCAAGTGGAGGATTTGGCTACAGTGAACCTGATTTCTATGCAATGGGATATCCCAAACATCACTTGTGCTATTGATGGTACACATATTGCCTTTCCCCCCCTCCCCCACCGGAGAAATGAACAGGTGTTCAGAAATTGAAAGAGTTTTGACTCTCTGAATGTGCAGATTGTGTGCCTGGCGGACCAATACATCTCCTATGTCAATGGAAAGCATCCTGGGTCTGTGCATGATGCCTTTATTTTGAGGAATAGCAGCATTGCATATGTGATGTCTCAACTGCAGAGGCACAGGGTGTGGCAAATAGATGAGCCTATGGTCCCCACCCAGTGTCTGTTGGTATATGGGTGTGGGGTTGGCCCTAAGGGTGAGTGTCTGGCTAACAGGTATCCCTCGATGTTTACAGGTGACTCTGGTTACCCCAACCTCTCATGGCTACTGACCCCAGTGAGGAATGCCAGGACAAGGGCAGAGGAACGTTACAATGAGGCACATGGGCGAACAAGGAGGATCATTGAGCCCACCTTTGGCCTCCTGAAGGCCAGATTCCAGTGTCTCCATCTGACAGGTGGATCCCTGTGCTACTCACCCAAGAAGGTGTGCCAGATCATCGTTGCTTGTTGCATGTTGCACAACCTGACCATGAGATACCAGGTGCCTTTTCTGCAGGAGGATGAGGCTGGAGATGGTTATGTGGCAGCGGTGGAGCCTGTGAACAGTGACGAAGAGGAGGCAGAGGAAGAGGATGTGGACAACAGATCAACCATAATTCAACAGTACTTCTAGTGACACACAGGTAAGACACTGTAACTTCACCTTCCATTGCAGTTTTGTGTTGGACATTGTACATGGCAGCCATATTTTCCTATTTCTATGGCCACTTACTGTACCCTTTGGCATCTCTATGTTCAGATATCTGTGCCCCACTCTGGCTCCTGGTGTGTTTACTGCTGCCCACTACAGGTCATACCTATGTATCTATAACTGTACATTTGAATTCATATGTTAGCAGCTTGTTAAACAAATACATATTTCAATCAATTGACAGACTCCATACTTGTATTAGTTCCAAGGGTGTATATTTAGGTGCTAATAAGTGTAGGGGGTATTGCAATGGGCTGGGATGATGGTGGAGGAATGTCCAGGATAGAGTCCAGTCTATTGGTATCACAGGTGCATTGTCCAAGGGGGCATATGGAGTGGGGCAATGGCAGTTCAAGGTGGACAGGGTGACAGAGTGGGACACTAGGGTGACATTCAGGGGAGTCTTATTTCCTGGCTGGGGTCTTGGCAATGTTCTCTGGCTTCTGCCTGGATCGCAGGGACCTTTTGCGTGGTGATTCTCCATCTGCAGGGTGTGGGGTGCTGGTGGCCTGTTGTTCCTGTGGCAGGGCCTCCTGTCCACTAGCGTCAGCAGGGGTGGAGGACTGTTCACCGGTGTGGCTAGTGTCAGGGGCCCGTTGGTGTGCCACTGCCTCCCTCATGGTGTTGGCCATGTCTGCCAGCACCCCTGCAAGGGTGACCAGGGTGGTGTGGATGTCCCTTAGGTCCTCCCTAATCCCCAGGTATTGTCCCTCCTGCAGCCACCGGGTCTCCTGCAACTTGGCCAGTATCTGGCCCATGGTCTCCTGGGAATGGTGGTATGCTCCCAGGATGTTGGTGAGTGTCTCATGGAGAGTCGGTTCCCTGGGCCTGTCCTCCCCCTGTCGCACAGCAGTCCTCCCAGCTTCCCTGTTGTCCTGTGCCTCTATCCCCTGAACCGTGTGCCCACTGCCACTGACTCCAGGTCCCTGATCGTCCTGTGTTTGTAGGGTTGCCTGGGGTCCCTGTAGTGGTGGAAACACTGCTGATTGACGTGTCATGGGGACAGAGGGATGGGCCCGCTGGGTGGGTGCTGTGCTGGTGTTTCCTGAGGGGGGGGAGGCTATGTGGTGGTATGGGACTGTCGCTGGGTCACCGACTGTCCAGAGGTCCCTGATGGGCCAGGTTGGTCATCCTGATCCAGGCGTGCAGAGCTGCTGTCATCACTGTGGGCCTCTTCTGGGGGGGACTGGATGTTGCTGGCACCTCCTCTCTGGTGACATTGTGTGGGGGTCCTGTGGGGATGTAAATGCAGTTTTATTGTTACTGCGTGTGACATCTTGTGCATGGGTATGTTCCCCTCTATGGTTGTTATTACCAAGGCAGCTTTGGCTTGTGTGAGTTGTGATTTGGTTGCCTAAGTGATTGTCACTAGTGTGCATGCTGTGGTGATGGGGGTCAATGCAGGTCTGTGAGTGGTCTCCATGCATTGGTGTTGCATGCAGGACTTGGTATTGTGATGAGTGGGTTGTGATGGGCGGGTATATGTGAGGTGGTGGAGTGATGGGGGTGAGGGTAGGGGTGGGAGTTTGTGATGGAATGCAGGTAGGGGGTGGTGAAAGTAGTAAAGATTTGACTTACCAGAGTCCAGTCCCCCTGCTACTCCTGCCAGACTCACAGGATGCAATATGGCCAAGACTTGCTCCTCCCATGTTGTTAGTTGTGGGGGAGGAGGTGGGGGTCCACTGCGAGTCCTCTGTACAGCTATCTGGTGTCTTACACCCACAGAACGCACCTTCCCCCTAGGTCGTTCCACCTCTTCCTGATGTCATCCCTTGTTCTGGGGTGCTGTCCCACAGTGTTGACCCTGTCCACGACTCTCCGCCATAGCTCCATCTTTCTAGCAATGGACGTCTGCTGCACCTGTGATACGAATAGCTGTGGCTCTACCTTGATGATTTCCTCCACCATGACCCTTAGCTCCTCCTCTGAGAACCTTGGGTGTCTTTGTGGTGTCATGGGTGTAGTGTGAGTGGTGTGTGTGAGTGTATATGGGGTGATGTTTTGGGGTGTGTGCTGTGAGGTGCGTGGATGGTGTATGGATGATGGTGTTCTGTGGCTCTGATTCTGTGGGTGCTCCTGGTGTGTCTCTCTCTCTTGTAACTTGTTTGCAGTGGTAAAGGGTTGTGGGTAATGTGTGTGTGTGTGTGATTTATAGTGGGGTGGGTGTAGTGTGTGTATCTGTGTCAGGTGTGTGTAGTTTGAATTGTCCAATGTGGTGTTGTTTTGTTAGTATGTGCGAATTTTGAGCGCAGCGGTATGTACTGCCAATGGTTTACCACAGTTGAATGTCCGCCGCTGTGATTCATGGGTCATAATGCTGTGGGTGAAGTTCTGTTGGCGTGAAGGTGTAGGTTTTGGTACCGCCATTTTATCACTGACCTTTGGGCTGGCGGACTTGTGTGTGTGTCTGTATAGTGGCGGATTTCTATATGTGGGTCATAATACGCGTAGCGGTATACCGCCGCAGTTGCGGTATGTTGGCGGCAGTCAGCATGGCGGTAAGCGGCACTTGCCGCCAATGTCATACCACCTCGATCTGAATCGAGTTAACATTTCTGTTGTGCACCTCTGCATAGTGTTCTACTGATCTGCATATTCTGGTATGCAGCATACTAGGCTTCAGAAGTTCTGGATGAAAACTGTGTGCATGCAATATGCTATGGCATGCTCTAGGTTTTCTGTGTCAAGCTGTCAGTTTTCCTCGCTCAATCTATACATAAGTATATATGTACTGCAGAGTGGCGGTAGCTACCCTGTATTTATAGTTAGGATTCCTGGAAATAGGAATTCAGCTGATTTTTGCTCACTAATAACCTTGCCCCCATTTGACGAATCTCCACAAAACATTGCAGCCCTAATGCTTTTTTTACGCTGGCAGACAATGTAGTTTTGTGGTGATTCATCAAGGGGGAGAAAAGAAAAAAGATGGGGTCCCAAAATGTGTTTTTCCCAAATACATTTTTAATAAATTTTCTTTTACTTTTTAGACAGGAGTAGTGCCAAAATGGCTGAATGTATTTTCATTCATTTGGCAGGAGTATAGATTATGGTGTAGAGAGAATCCTTTTTGGGATTCCATGAAAATATGTTCGCGTTTGGAATTATAAGGCACTAAAACTTAGGGATATATGTGGCCTTGGTACGTCGCAGTTTCTTTGCAGGATTTTGTGAGACTACTGCAGTACAGGCTTTTGACAAGGCAGTATATGATTAGGGTATGGCTACCTTTACACAAGTGAAAGGCAGCCATGTTGTTTTACCCATACTTTGCCGGTGTTCTGGGTTAGGGCCTAAGATATGGGTAAGTAGTAGGTTTTATATTTTTCCCTACCAATTACCATTTTATGAAAGCAGTAAGAGATAGGACAAATTATTCATAAGTTTCTGTTTATTTAAAAAAAATATTATGGGGACCTGCAGTACTACCTAAGAAGTACCATGGTACTTAAAACATTTTTTTTTAAATGATGTAAAAAAATTAACAATACATTGTGCTACACTATATTTCACAAATATAGTGGACTACAGTGTATTGTAATTTTTTACATATTTGGGGCCATATGTACCAACACATTTTCCCATAGACATAGAATGGGTAAAACCCTTTGATACATCTGGCCCTTGATTCTTTACAAAAAAAGGGTATTGAATTAATATCTGCAAATTACTGTGCTGCTAAAAATAGTTAATTGAATTTCTTTACAAAAATAAAAAATACACTGTACTATACTGTATTTCACTAATATAGTGTACTACAGTGTCTTTAAATTTTTTTGTGTGATTTTTTATGGTACTTTCTAGGTACTAGTGTGGTCGTTTGTAAACCTTTTAAAAAAGGTATATAGAAAATTCCAAATACATTTCCCCACCTATTAGCACTTTCTTAAACTACACAAATAAAGGGCCTCATTACGACTTTGGCGTTCGAGGACCACCATGTTCGTGGTGGCGGTCATACCACCAACAGGCCGGCAGAGAGGACTGCTAAATTATGACTATGATGGTGTTGCAAACAGAATACAGCCAAAGCACCGCCGGCACTGCCAGTGGAGTCAGACCGTGGCAGATGATTGAAGGCACCAGCAGTCCGACGGAGACCAAATTTCCGTCTGACTCATTACGAGGTTGCACACCTCCAACATTTCCGCAGGTGGAAACGAACTGGATAAAAGGAGACACTCACCTCCAGGAAGCCATACACATCCGGAGCTGCCATGAAACCACAAAAATACGTCATCCCGCTGCTTGCCAAAAGACAATGGAGTCTTCACCAACGACATCAACCGTAAATA
Organism: Pleurodeles waltl; assembly: GCF_031143425.1. Classification (NCBI taxonomy): domain Eukaryota; kingdom Metazoa; phylum Chordata; class Amphibia; order Caudata; family Salamandridae; genus Pleurodeles; species Pleurodeles waltl. Next base: position 809,013,294 of record NC_090436.1, on the reverse strand, counting down.
CACACACTCATTTGTTACAGTTGAATATTGTGACAATTTTGTACAGGTACAAACCATTCCATGGGGAGAGGGCTGTGAGGGCAACACTCACAAGTAACAGTACATCGACACGCACACTCACATACAACAACAAAGACACCCATACATACATAGCACACACACTGCAGCCAGCACACACACACACCACATGTCAAGAACATACACTTATGCACGGCAACACAGCACAGGCCCGGTCTCAAACAATCCCATACAACATATTAACACATCACAACAACACCACAACCGCACCAACACAAACACATTGTCAAGCACTCACAACCGACACTGGACAGGGACTCATCACACATACAACACAATGTACAACCAACAGGGAATGAACACACACATTTACACAATCATACAACTTAGCAATTAACACACACATCACACACCACATCATACCTATCATACCATGCACAATACACGCACACTCACACAGTTAAAGCACACAAAGCCACACACCACAACAAACACATGTCTACACAAACACCACACAATACCATCACAACAACTTGTCTGCAACATACACATGCCCATCACACAACACACAGCCTATCCAAGGGGGACAAAAGCACTGCACACACCCTGACTACTGCCCAAACAATACAGGAAGCCCAAGCACCCCACATACACTAATACTCACACACAACCAATGTCAGGCAGGAACAACACAAACCTAGGATAGGAAAAGCAGGACAAAGATGTCCCCTGAAAACCAACAACAGGTTGTCATATAAATGTTCAAGGGCATTGGCCAGTCCAATAAAAAACATTTTTTGATGCACCAAAGGCACTACATAGTGCCCCAACTTGACTCCTGACTGCCATGTAACCTCCACAGGTAGGGGCATCAATGGGGCGGGTAGGCACCTCAGGGATGACCAGAGGGGTGGTGTGGGGGGGGATGAGGGCGGTTTGGGCTTTGGCTTGGGAGGCGGGTTTGGTTTAGGCTTGGGTGAGGGTTGGGTCTTCTTGGGAGGGGTTGATTTCTTGGCGGGGAGGGGTATGTGTACTGACAGGGAGGTAGGGGAGGACATGGAGTTGGAAGGGATGGCCTTGGGGAGGCAAGCGGAACATCTAAGAGTGTCACGGGGGAGAAGAGTAGGGAAAAGGTTTAACTCCGAGAGGAAAGCTTTCTTAGACACAGGGGGGTGGTCATAACAAAAGGGTTTGGCTGTGAAAGGAAAGGGAATGGTTGTATGAGGTGTTGTTTTGGATGTCTTGGGGGTGAGTTTGTGGGAGGTATGTTTGTGGGTGGTGGGTGTCTGTTGGGTGGGTGTTTATGTGTTTTGGGCTGGGGAGGAGGTGCTGGGGGATGCCGTGGTGGGTGGATGGCTGTCTGCTGGGGTGGTGACTGCAAGAATGGTGGATATGCTACATGTAGGCGTGTCAGTGGTTGTGGTGTCTGCGGGTGTGGTGACTGGGGTGTATGCCTGAGTGTCTGCTGTGGTGATGTCTGCGGGTAGGATAGGTGTGGTGGCTGGATCAATGAATGTTGGTGTGGTGTTTGCAGGTGTGTCAGGTGTTATGTCTGTGATGATTGAGTGATGTGGGTGTCAGGGCAGTTTGTGACTGTTGATGTGTGTGCAGGTGTATGTTGCTTGTGTGTATGCTGTGTCTTGTGGTGCCTTGATTTGTCTGCGCTACCCTTGGATGTTGAGGTTGATGCATGCCTGTCTGTTTGTATGCTTTGGCTGGGTCGGGAAAGGAGGGATTGGGAAGAGTAAGGTGGAAGGGGGAACGTGAGACAGTGGGTGACTGGCTGCCATCAGTGTGAAGGCCAGAGTCTGAAATGATATCTGTAGGCCAGCCAGTGCACCGTGAATGCCCTCCAGGAACGCATTACTCTGTTGTATCTGAGTTGCCAGTCCCTGGATGGTATTCAGGATGGTCGACTGACCCACAGAGATCGACCTCAGGAGGTCAATAGCCTCCTCACTGAGAGCAGTAGGGCTAACAGGGGCTTGGGCAGAGGTGCCTGTGGCAAAGGAGACACCCGCCGTCTTGGGAGAGTGAGCACCGTCAACTGGGTGGGGAGCTACAGGGAGGGCAGTGATAAAAAGGGGAGTGGTGAACAGAGATGGTGCTGGGGTGGTCCTAGATGGGTACACCACTGCCAGGAAGTGTCCACTGGAGGAGGATTCCAAAGATAAAGAACTAGATCCAGTCTCCCCTGTGGCACTCCCCTCACCCTCAAGGCCACTGGATCCCTCGGTGTCGGTGTTCTCGTGAATGGAGGTCCCGTGGCCAGAACCTTCCCCACTCGGCTGTGCCCCGTTTCCTTTGCCTGCCAATGCTGATGCTGGGAAACAGAAATTGAGGTAGGGTCATCACATTCTTTATATACCACTCACATTGTATTGTACACATTAGTAACATCACATCTAGTTGTTCAACACCCCCAGGTAGTAACAGTTTAGTGTCAACATCATGTCACAACAAGATACAGTGTACTTCCCTCAATCATAAAAAAGTCACACACCAGCTAAGCTACCTATTTCACACCTACAATACCATGATATAAGTTGAGCCGATACACTAACTATTTCATGACAAGGTGGCTTGGTCACATCATACTGGATTCCTATCTACATCAACATAGTCAACCAACAACCAAGCTATGGGAAATAAATGTAACAAAGTATTCCACATATCACATTCATAAACTAAACACATACTAACTAATTGGCCTGATGTCACATACCAGACAAGGGAACACATAGAATAGTAAACACAAGACAGAATGTTGTGCACATGCCATACCCTCTACATGTCACTGAGTTCACAACATTTACAATGGGAAATTGCTACATAATTGCTAACATGCAACAACTACAATTGGCATAACCAAATGTTAGAAGATAGAGTCAGAACATGTCACCTAGACATGTACCAATATTGATGTAGGAAAGGATTATAAATGCTTTGTAAAGCAAGTTATCTAAGTCTTGTCTTTCTGAAATCAAAGTATAGCATTCATATAAGGGTATAATAAGCTCTGAGCTTTTCCTCACACATAACCACAGGTAGTAATATCCACTCTTTCAAGTCAATGGACACCTGTCATGTGCATGAAGGTGACATACAGTTTAACGTATCATGAACTCATTCCATCAACAGCCCAATGACTGATTGGCAACATCAGTATCCACACATCAGACATGACTAGCCTTACATCTGTTTGGAAAAAAAAAATCAGAAAGACAAAACACATGACAGGTACAGCCACCATCATGCAAGCCAAATGCCTCAATACACATACCATACCACTCACATGTGTATGTGAACTTCCAAATACCTGCACCACATTGGTGTCAGTGCAAACAATAGGTTTCCATATGACAAGGACTCAAAACATATCCAAAAATGCAACAGAAATTATGTTCAAAACTCATCACAATGTGGATTTGTGACATAGCTTTTCAATGTACACATGATGTTGGCAAAAAACAGTCTAGATTGTAACTGTGATTAATATGTCTTGATCTTTTTATCATGGCTACAACACTATGGCTAAGAAAATAGCTGTGTAGCGACTTCCCACCTACAGAACATGAACATGGTACTGACATTCATAGCCCTGACACCAATGTATATGATCCAATATGAGTCGAGCAGTACCTCCATGGTGACCAACATGTAGGATGTCCACTCAGATGACACATTATAGAGGCCTATGTAAATCCCCCACTTACCAAGGGGGTCCACCTTGTAACAGGTCTGAATAAATGTTGCTAGTATGGCATGCAAAATGTCAGATGGGCATCACATGATGCTGTCAGTAATCAGAAACCTTTTGAAAAGTAGTAATGACTTTGAATTGTCAGACTCTATGTTGCAGATAGACATGGATCAAGAGGCATTGGAATGGACAGAGGGCAGAGACCTGGACAACTTACCATCAGGATGTTGAGAGTATTGACCTGTAGTTGGGACGGAACAACCACCAGAGTAGGGAAAGCTGTATAGTGGTACACATATGACGCAGTCACATGTGCATCATCACATGCTTCTGTACAGAGGGGACAACATAGGAGAGTAATATGTCCCTACACAAATTAGTGTGCACACCTGTGTACCAATGTTGGAGATGGTATATCAATGTGTTCTTTCGAGATCTTTTACCCTTTACACTTACCACTTTGTCCCAACTTAGAAACTTTCACATCAGACACTATCGTGTTAAAGGGATGAAAATGTGTCAAGTCTGTACTTACCCTCTTGTTGCTGCTGTGCTGCACTCAAATGCCCATCCAACTCCGGGTAGGCCACCACCAATATGCGGGCCATTATGGGGGTCAAGGTCCGACGAGCACCCCGTCTTCCTTGGGAGGACATCCCCAGCAGGGCCTCTGCAGTCTTCTGGGCCCAGCATCTCAGGTCCTCCCACCGCTTCCTATAGTGGGTGCTCTGCCGGCAGTGGACCCGGAGGGTCCGCACTTTCTTGACGATGACACGCCAAATCCCCTTTTTTTGATGGCCATTGACCTGCATGGATGACACAGACAGGAAGAGTATGTCAATTCCACATACACAATACCAAAAGAAGCAGTGTGAAAATACAAGTTAGTGCAACTAGCCATACACACACTGCCTACAACATCAACTTCAATGAGGGATGACCATCTGCAGTGAGGCCATGTGTGCTGTTTAGACATGCATACAACATGCATATCCAACATCAGGTGTCAGCATGAAACATCAGCATGAAACATTTGACTAGACCACAAGCATATCTCTAAACTTGGTTTATCTAACTAAATATTTTTCACACCACCTTCAATGATCATGTATTACAGTCTGCAGTTGGGTCAGGGTACATACATCACACACCCTCTAGTATGTCTCAGCACTCAAAATCTATCTGTACACATATGCACATGCCAATCTACCCACCCATTTTAACACAATCCTTCACGCCACCACATTTCCTGGACATCATCATACACTTTGCCCTTAAAACATTGGAATTGCATTGCAATTTCCTGCTCCTCTGGTGCTCCATAGAGCTGTTCATACAGGGGTAGGATCTCCACCACAAGCTTTTCAAGCTCCTCGGGGTGAAGGCAAGGGCCCTATCACCTGTAGGACGTGGCATGATTGCTCCCAGAGGCAGTAAACAGCAGCTCAGGTTGTGGAGGTCCTGCTGGCAGCAGTGTCAGGAGTCAAGTGAGTGATGAAGTATGAGATGGTGGTCACGTGCACAACATAAAGGACAATCACTGCTGGCAGACATCACCATTGGCACAGTACCGCCAAAGGCAGCAATGTATTTCAATGGCAATGTCCACTGTGGTTGTATCATCCTACCGTCATGACGACTTCCGCCGGCGAACTTAGGTCACTTCATAATGTCCAGTACAGTAGGTCAGGCAGCTGCCATTTTAAGGCTCATATATGAACAGAAATTTTATTTAGAAAGTTGTGTCACAAGCTGTGAAATATGTCTATGACATTGTGTTCACTGCTAGCTTTGAGCAAATATGTAGAAATGTGCATGAATTATTTACAGGATGTAAAATTGATGTGTTGTAAGTAATGTAAATAAAGTGGCATAGTCAGCAGAGCAATGAAAATCTGACATATGGTATATGTGTCCCATAGATGTGAACCATGTTAAGAATGTTAATGTCACATAGGCTGTCAGTGGCATTCTTTTCCATTTCTGAAAAATGATAGAGCGAAGGGGATGTGAATGCAGTAATAAGCCATTCTTGGTATAAGTATGTTCAGTGTACAATATTTCAACAGTTTCATGTGGATTTTAGAGCATTTACAGTGACATATGTATGATCATACTTATGATGTACAGAATGAGTAATACACAAACGTTCTGGTTTTATCCCACATAGTTACCCTGGCATGAGAAGAGTGAGAAAATCTCCAGTGTACCGTCCACTAGCAGACCTGCAGCTCAGGGAGGAGCGACATGTGATTCAGATCAACTGCCTGGATAGGCATACAATCTTGGATCTCTGTCATCAGTTGGAGCCAGATCTGATGCCTGCCTTTCGTAATCCCAATAGCATACCACCCATTGTACAAGTAATGTCAGTGCTGCATTTCCTGGCCACAGGCTCCTTTCAAAATACAGTGGCCCTAACTGCAGGTATGTCTCAACCTATATTCAGTTTGGTCTTGAATGGTATGCTGTCTGCATTGTTGAACCACCTGGACAGCTACATCAGATTTCCACAACGTGACGATTTGGCCTATGTAAAGGCTGGTTTTTATGCTTTAGGACACTTTCCACATGCGGTTGGAGCCATGACACCCATGTAGCCTTGGTTCCCCCGAATGCGAATAAACAAGTGTATAGGAACAGGAAAAACTACCACTCCATCAATGTCCAAGTGGTCTGTTTGACTGACCTCTAAATATCACAAGTTTGTGCAAGGTACCCGGGGTCAGTCCATGATTCCTTCATCATGCAGAACAGCAATATCTGACTGCTGATGACACAACAATACACAGAGAGAGCCTGGCTGGTTGGTAAGTCACATATGTCGTGTGGGTCTGTCACTTTTATCTGCTAACAAATGTGTGAATGTCTGTTACTCATGTTTACTTTCTAAACTCTTCTTTACAGGGGACTCAGGTTACCTAAACCGTCCCTGGTTGTTGACACCAGTGAAGTACCCAACCATGCCAGGGGAAGTCAGCTTCAATGAGGCCCACCGAAGGACAAGGCTTGTTGTGGAGTGGACTTTTGGGCTCCTGAAGGCAAGATTCCGTAGCATTCATAAGTCTGGTGGAGCCTTCCTCTACTCACCCAACAAAGTTTGTGAAATTATTGTTGCCTGTTGCATGCTCCACAACCTTGCCCTGAGATGTCAAATCCCATTTATACCAGATGAGGGGAAGCCAGCAGTTCCAGCGGGTGAGAATGCAGATTTGCAAAGTGGGGATGACTATGATGAGGATGAAGCTGGAGACATCCAGGCTGATGCTATCAATCAGTACTGCACCTGACTTTAGATATGTGATATTATGTTCTCACATAACTCAGTGGGTATTGGTGGGGTTAGGGATGCTTGATATGGGTGTTATTATGACCATCAGACAGGTCATGAGTAGCTTCAAGGCCCATGACTCAGATGTGCATGCAGAATATTACATGGAGTAGTGTGCAGCTTTTTGATCACTATAGTCTAATTTTATCACAATGCACAGTCTGAATTACCATTGCATACAGGAATTGGCTATGTAATGTTATTGTTTTATTGCAGCATATGCCTTATGTTGATACTTATGATTTGCAGATTCCTTCACAAGGTCATCCTCATTTGGCAATATCAGACAGTGTCATAGGCAGGTGGGATTGACAGACTGACAAGTGAAGTGAATATGGATTGAACCAGGTACTCTCAGGCATGAGATTTGTGGAGTGTGCGTTCTATGCCCAGACAGTCAGGACAGTGGGATGGTAGTGCCCTATTCCACTCAATAGACCTGTTTGGCATTGGAGGTTTGTTCAATGGTGCTATGTGTGTTCATTTGTCTCTCACTCATACCATCCTGTGCTATCCATACCCTCATCCATCAGAATGGTTTGTATTGGTAATGACTTACTTGTATGTAGCGGTCACTGTGTTTCCTCAGTGCCGGTCACTGTGCATGAGTATCAAGACTGACATAGGTGAGTGGCATACCTGATACCTGACCATAGTAAGTGGAAGGTTCCATGACTGGGGACATTTGTACTGACCTCTGTCTGCATCATGGGGTATGGTCATTTGGGAGCTATGGTGGGGGTATACAATAAGGCTTTAGCTGGTGATACATTGAAATAATATGTTTGCCTATTGGGATAGTGAAAGACTGACATGTCCCTAACTTCAGTAGTCTGTGTGCTGATTGTGATTGACACCTATGCTGAAACACGGAAGTGAACAGCAGTACTTCAGTGTGTGATCATTGGAACTCTCCCAACCTATGTGTGGGAAAGTTTAATGACAGTGATTTGAGTTCTGTCTGTCATCATTATTCAAACCAATTTTTACCCTGATTAAACAGTACATGTGAGATGGAACATTGCAGATTTCTTACTTTTATGGGAATCTTTGTTGTGCAAGAGGTGTTATAGATGATTGTTAGATATGGTTGATAAATGACTCTCACACATGATCTATGGTTAAGTTGTATTTATTATGGAGTGCACAGCAAAATATAGTGATATGGCTCAATAATAGCACAAAGGGAACAGCGAAGGCTTCTGTCATGGTGGATGGAATCATCAGTGTGGTCGCTACAACAATTGGAGCCACAACTCCAGTGTCCTTGTACCATAGGAAAATGGAGATAAGTTTCAGAAAAGTGAACAGGGTGTATCAGTGGATCACAAGGAGAACCAATCAGTTGAGGTTCACTTTCTGGCAGTGGTTTTGGTCTTGGCATCTGCTCCTCCTGGATGTTTTGGGGGATGTCCACATTTGCAGGGGGTTCTTAAGCTACAGAGGCTGATGTGTCTGAGGCCTGTCCTTCCCCTGGCAGGGCCTCCATTCTAGTAGCAGCCACAGATGTAGAGGGGGCTGGTTTCTCATTGCTAGTGTAAGGGGCCAGCTGGTGTGTACAAGGCCAATGCAGTGTGGTATTCATGTATCTCAGCAACCCTGTAATGGAAGCCAAGTAGGCATTTTGGGCCTGCCACTGCTGCATGACTTCCTGGTGGTTGTCCCTCTGCAGCTGTCTGATCTCCCCCATCATGGTATGTACCAGTCCCATCACACTTCGGGATTGTTGGAATGCTCCCAAGACTTGGGAGATGGTGTCCTGGCCAGGTGTATCCCTAGGAGCCTCCATACTCTAGCCCGCGCTATCCCTCCCTCGCACCCTACTCTCAAGTGCCTGTGTCCCAGGCACAGTTTGGGCACTCCCACTGGTGCCAGGTCTATCATTGTCTGGGTTTACAACAGGAGACTCAGTTACCTGTACTGGGGGGCACATGATGGTAGACACTGTCCTTGAAACACAGGTTTGGGGACAAAAGGTTGCCTGTAATGTTGAAGCAACAGGGCTGGGAGGAGTCGATGTGGACAGGGTGAGGCTCACAGTTGTTGACTGACCAGGTGTCCCCAATGGGCCAGCTTTGTCCTCAATGTCCACACATCCAGGGGGGTATTCCCCACTGAGGGCTTCATCCAGAGGGGTAGTGGTATTCTCTGCTGTCCTTTCCATGGTGACATTGGCTAGGTTACCTGAAGGAGAAGTGGAACACAGAGTTGGTGAAAGTAATGCAGCAAGTAAGTTTTGGCACAAGACATGATGTGACAGGCACACAAAGCCTTTACTTGATCCCCTGATATGACAATGACACCTACTTCCAAATCTGGATTAGGGCTATATGGGAGACAGAGATTTCCAATTGCATTCCCCTTGCTACAAGATGTTGGAGTACTTTGGTGGTTAGATGACTGTTCATTGACTCATATCTTGTCTGACTGATGACTTGACATTTTAAAGTGATCTCCAAGTTAGGTGTATGGCATCATTGAGTCAACTAACGGCTGCACAATGTACAGTTGCAACAGTGCTGGCCAACAGTATAGGTGTGACCATTATACCTGGCGTCTGTATGGGTGTACTCCAAGCACATCCATCTTCCTATGTTGGTGTCCCCCCCGCTCAGGTAAACACATGACATTGTTCAGATGGTGATTTAAAGGCCAGTTTGGTAGGGAACACAGCTCTAGCGGTGTGTTGCTTGTAATTGTACTGGCAGATGAATGTAGCATTGATGTCATTGCCATGGACTGTACAATAGTAGAGGTGAGTTGCATTGATTGTTAGTTTTACATGCAAGCTAATTAACATGTGGTACAATGTTCTGGTTTCCTTAATAGTAGTACACTGCATGCTGGGAGTTGTAGTACTGTCAGTCCCTGTACTACACATGCCACACAGTCATTGTGCCCCCAGGTGAGTTTAGTTGACATTTTATGCCAGAGGGGGGTATTTGGGCATTTGGAAACAGGGGTGGTGAGTGGGTTGGCTGTTAAGGTGGTCAGTGAGCATGCAGGACACATCAGTTTGGTGACAGTTGTATTGTGACTTACCCAACTCTACTACCCCAGCTATTCCTGTCAAGCCTTCAGGATGCAGAATGTCTAAGACCTTCCCATGATGTGAAAGTAAGGGGAGGAGGTGGGGCTCCACCGCCAGTCTTGAGGACCGCCAGCTGGTGGCTGGAGGCCATGGAATGGACCTTCCCCCTGAGGTTTTTCCACCTGTTCCTGATGTCTTGCCTTGTGCGTGGATAGCTGCTTACAGAATTGACCCTGTTAACTATTATTTGCCACATCTCCATTTTCCTGGTGATAGATGTTTGCTGGACTCGTGCTCCAAATAGGTGTGTCTCTACTCTGATGATTTCATCCACTATTACCCTCATTTCACTATCTGTGATGTTTTTGTGGGGACATGGTAGTGGTGGATGAGTCTGTGAGGAAGAATGAACTAATTAAGTGAATCAGTGGTGATGAGCTGCGGGTGCTGTTATGTGAGTTGTGGACCGGTGGTGTTAAATGTGTGTGGTATTAACTTATGTGTGGTGTGTGTAGTGCAGGTGTGGGATGAGTGCTATGTGAGTAGGGGTGCCTGTTCTATGGTTGATAATTATTTTTGTGCGGCCTCTATTTTGCGGTGTCTGGCGTTCCGGTTGCAAAGGATTGCGGGGTGTGTTTTATAGTGCAGTGTGTAGGTGTGTTGGATGTGTGGATGATTGTCAGGTGTGGGTTTTTCAAACTATCCAATGTGGTGTGGTGTATTACTGATGTAACCGCGGACCGCTTCGGTTCGCACCGACATCGATGTTCTGCCATGGGAGAACTGCTATCGTGATTTGTGGGTCGTAATTGGATCTGAGGTTTTTTGGCAGGCTGGCCGTGTTGGTAGTGGGACAGAATCTATCCTGCCCCCTAGTGTCCTGGCGGTTTCAGCATTTTGGTTGTCTTTTGGCGGGCTTAGCTGTGTAACTAGTAATATGGAGGTCTGTATGACCGCCAACATGGCGGTGACCACTGGAGCAGTCTTACCAGCAGCCCGCCAAACTCCTAATGAGGCCCAAAGTGTGTTAAAAACACAGAGGCTGCCTTTTAGTTTTGTAAAGGCAGACACCCCACTACACTCTATTCCACTGCACTCTATTGTAGGTCACGCTATTCCACTATACGCAATTACATTCTTCACCACCCCACTATATGCTATTTTACTGTACATTACTCTACTCTATGCCACTCCACTCTACACAACTCCATTCTATGCCACTCCACTCTACGGAATTCCACACTACCCCACTGTATGCTACGCCACTCCACTCTATGCCTCTCCACTCTATGGTATTTCACTCTATGCCACTCCATTGTACACCACTCCACTGTACACCACTACGATGTACGACACTCCACCGTACACTTTTCCACTATATGCCACTCCACTGTATTACAAACCACTCCATGTCACTTCACTCTATGTCACTGCACTCTGTGCTATTCCACTGTACGCAACTCCACTCTCTGCCACTCCACTGTATGCCACTTCACTGTACGCTTTTCCACTGTACACCTCTCTATGCCACTCCACTCTACTACACTACACTCTACCCCTCTACACTGTACGCTATTCCACTCTACGTCACTTTAGTCTGCACCACTCTACTCTATGCCAGTCCTCTCTACTCCACTGAATGCAACTCCACTTGACAGCATTCCACTGTACGCTGCTTTACAATATGCAACTCTACTCTATGCCACTTCACTATAAGCCACTACACACTATGGGCCAGATGTAGCACGCCGTTTGCATGGCGCAAACTGCGAAAAACGCAGTTTGCGCCATGCAAACGGCCTCACGCGATGCACATTCCCAAATTGCAAGTCGGTACCGACTCGCAATTTGAGAATGCGACTCGCAAATAGGAAGGGGAGTTCCCTTCCTATTTGCGACTCGCATCGCAATTCAGAGTTGCTTTGTGACCTCGAATGCGGTCGCAAACCAACTCCCAGTTTCCACCAGTGTCACACTGGTGGTAACACATCCGCAAAAGGGAAGGGGTCCCCATGGGACCCCTTCCCCTTTGTGAATGTCGACATAAATATTTTTTCAGAGCAGGCAGTGATCTCTGGACCACTGCCTACTCTGAAAAAAACTAAACCAAATGGTTTCGTTTTTTTTTTCATTTTGCAACTCGTTTTCCTTTAAGGAAAACGGGCTGCAAAATGAAAAAAAAACCTGCTTTATTGAAAAAGCAGTCACAGACATGGAGGTCTGCTGACTACAGCAGGCCACCATCCCTGTGAGTGCAGGGACTCGCTATGGGGTCGCAAAATGCGACCCACCTCAGGAATATTGATGAGGTGGGTCTTTGCGACCCCATAGCGAGTCGCAGAAGGTGTCTGAGACACCGTTCTGCATCCTGAATTGCGACTTGCAAATTGCGAGTCTCTCTGACTCGCAATTTGCGAGTCGCAATTCATGCATTTCCTACATCTGGCCCTATGTCACTGCGCTTTACACTATTCCACTTTATGCCACTCTACTCTATGCCACTCCACTCTACACTATTCCACTGTACACCATTCAACTGTACACTGCTGTATGCCAATCTACTCTACTGCACTGTAGGCCACTCCACTCCACCCTACATTGATTCTACAACATTGCACTCTATGGCACCCAACTCTGCTGCAAAAGAGACACTACTTCACTCTATGGCACTCCACTTTATGGCATTCCACTGTATGCCACTCCACTGTACTTTATGACATGCAACTCCACTGTGCACCACTCCACTGTACACTATTCCACTGCACACAACTCCACTCTAAAACACTCCACTCTACACTAATCCACTGTATGCCATTACACTCTCCGCCACTCCACTGTATGCCACTCCACTGGTGCTATCTCACTGAACACAACTCCAGTCTGTCACTCCACTGTATGACACTCCACTCTATTCTATTCCACTCTACGCCACTTCAGTATACACCACTGAACTGTAAGCCAGTCCACTGTACACTATTGCACTGTATGCAACTCCACTGTACTCCCCTTCACTTTACAGTATTCCACTGTACACTACTCCACTGCATGCCACTCCACTGTACGGTATTCCACTGTACACAACACTATGCTACACTGCACTCTACGCTACTCCAATGTATGCTAATCCACTCTACCAATCCACTGTATGCCATACCATGGTACCATCTTTCACTATACACCAGTCCACACGTACTCTGTGTACTGTACGCCAGTCCACTCTATGATATGCCACTGTACACCACTCCACTCTATGGTGTTCCACTGTATGCCACTCCACTATCCATCGCTGCGCTCTACGACACTCCACTCTGAGCCTCCACTCTATGTGACTGCACTGTATACTTTTCCGCTCTATGCCACTTCACTCTATGCTACTCCACTCTACACCACTCCACTTCAATTTATGATATTCCACTGTATTCCACTCCACTATAGTTCCCTCCACTCTACGGTCTCCACTCTATATCACTACACTCTATGCCACTGCTTGTCTGCTATTTCAGTCTACGTCACCCCACTGTTTGACACTACACTCTGTGCTATTCCACTCTATGCCACTCCACTCTCTTCCACTCTACTGTATGCTATTCCACTCACCCCACTCCACTGTACACTGCACTACTTAATTCTACTCAATGCTATGCAATTCTACTGTACACCACTCAGCTATATGCCAATCCACTCTACAGTACTTCACTCTACTGTACGACATGCTACTTCACTACACAACACTCCAGTTTATGCCTCTCCACCATACGCCACTCCACTCTACTCTATGACATGCATCTACACTGTACGCCTCTCTATTTGATGCACTCCACTGTATGAAATTGCACTATGTGACACTCCAGTCTATACTACTCCACCCTACAGGATTTGACTCTGCGTCACTACACTCTACTGTACGACATGCTACTCGACTCCATGCAACTACAGTCTACACACTTTACACCACTCCAGGCTTGGACAGGAACAAAAAGTAGGCTCGGGACCAAAATAAAAGTGGTCTCCATTAGCTAAGCATATAGCTAAAAAGAAGTGGTAAATCAGGAAAATCAACAGTAAAACCTGCCCACTTGTCTGTAAAACCAGCCCGCAACTGCTAAAAATCCAGCCCACACACTAATTTGTCAAATCAGCCCATTAGGCACTGACTGATTGCCCTATAGGCCAATCCAACTCTGCTGCACTTTCCTCTGCCATACCATTCCACTGTACACCACTTCAGTCTATGCACTCCAGTGTATAGTATTACACTCTATGCCACTCCACTCCACTTTATTGTACGAAACACTACTCCACTCTACAGCTCTCCAGTCTATGACAGTCCACTGTACACCCCTCCAATGATGCTACTCCACTCTACTCTACCACATGCCCATTAACTGTATGCATTCACCATGTGCCTACTTCATATCAAGGAGCAAATCAAACTTTAAGTTCTGGATGTTTACCATAAGTTTTAGGCAACTTTTAGTTCAAAGTCGTTTTGACAATGTGAGACTGTATCTCGTAGATAATGCTATTATCATAGCATAAGCTATTTATTGTCTATTAACTTTATGCAGCAGAACTGCTCCGCCTTACATTCTTCCAAGGTTGATTATCTAAGTAACAGTGAGTTGTGTCACCAGGTGCGGCTTCTCCATTTGGGCGGAGGAGCGTCGCCCCCCACCCCTGCCAGCAGCAACCACTGCAAATCCTTTTACAAGGAAAGAATAATAAACCCTGTTTAATATCCTTTCTGTGTGAAAGGGGCAGGGCATTAGGGTAGACAAGCTCATATGTGTTTGGCTGGCCATCTCGGGATGTTCAAACACACATGTGCACAAGGCTCTCTCCAGCCCAGCAACACAGTGGCTCCCAGCCAATCCTGACGCTGCTCTGTGCAGGCTGGGAACCTGTGACTGCAGCAGCGACGTGAGAGGAACGGCGCAGGAGCAAAGCAGGTAAGCAATTTTTTTATTTGTATTTTTTTATTAATGATCTCCTGTGCCCCTCCCACCCCCCCATCTGCGCCCCCTGCACCACCCCGACAAAGCCCCTCGAGCCGCTCCTGTGTGTCACAACATCCACTAGCTGTCAATAGCGCCAGGCGTTTACCTGCTGATAAACCTGTGCTCCACAGATACACTGGTTACTTTATGTGAATCGTGTAAAATCGTGTGTACTCAGACCATCAGAAAAATATGGTGAGTTTGTGGAAGTAGATGTTAATGAGTTTAAGCACTTCAGCGATAATGACACTTAAGATTGTACACTGTATGAATGAATAAACGTGCATGGTGTGTTTTGGGTTAGGCGTGCACTTCTCGCCTTCTCAGCAGCACCACATCGCAATGTCCCTTCAGCTTCACCGCCCTGTGGCGATTAATTTTTCAGTTCTGAATGCTTTTTTTTCTACATGGAGTACCATAAATGTTACACTAGTACAAATATGCAAGTGGCAAACCATTGTGCCACTTCTCTGGTTTCCCTAAAACACCAACAACAGATTGTCTACAACTACATTGGCTCCAGTACATTGTCAGGTCAAATATATTGATAACTATTGTGCTGCAGGTCACTATACTGATCTAAGTGAACAATTCAGGAAGTTGAGAGTGTACATGAAAGGAACAGGAAGGATATCATTTTTAATAGTGTTTATAATGACTACCTCATAGTTGAGTGCTGTTTTGGACTGGATCATATCTGCTTTTTGTGAGATAAGTATATGAAATTAATTACAAGTTGTGATGGTTTTGTTCATTTAGATTTTAGGTACACTAGGGGAGCAGTTGTTTCCTGGATGTTTTGTCATGCAAGTTGTAAGTTTTGGTGAAGGGTGATTAGGGAAGGTGGTAGACAACTTTCGAGTAAACCATCAGTCATCTAGAATTTGTTTTTGAGTATTTTAGACTGGTATTCATATAAACAATACATCTTGAATCTGGTGGTAATGGCCATTTGTGAGAGAGGGCCTCTTTTTGACATGGTTAGCCCCCCACTTTTTGTCTGATGTTGATGTGTTCTAGAAATTGTAGTGCCCATGGCCCCTGCTATTCTGGTTCCCTGGGGCAGAACTCTTTCCCTAAATCTGTTGTGATACATTGGTACCATTGGATACACCATTAGCTACCTCTAGAGGTGCCTAGCAAATGGGTACCTATGTACCCAGGGCATAGGGTACTATGGGCAGGCCCCTGAGGGCAGCAGCACTGATTGTGCACTGATTGTGCCAACCTCTAGGGCCATGCATCCAGATGCACTGAGCACTGCCATTGCAGGCTACGTGTCCTGGTGCAAACCTAAAACCCAAACTCGACATGGCACACTGCCCACCATACTCTATATTTACTAAGGCTAAGACACCCCTCTAGCAGGCCTCACAGCCCTAAGGCAGGTTGCTCCATATTACAAGTGAGGGCCAAACCCTGACTGCTGCACCCTGCTGTAGAGGAGCTGGACACTGGACTGACCCCAAGAACCCCAATAAAACCCAAGGGACCTCCAGGCTTCACCAATCGCCCAAGATCTTCCTTCTGAGTGGAGGTACCACTGTAACAAACAAAAAACCAACAAGCCAGTGAGAGTCACTTCACTGACTGGCTGATATCTCCCAAACCGGAAGTTGCAGCTGGACCCGACAACACACTGACGACCACCAGGACAATCCCCGCCCGAGTGCCATGTTTGGTGGCACTCTGCCCTCCAGTGGCCGAGCCGTGCCAATACCTGAGTACTGGTCAGCTGACATCAGACAACCAGAAAACCAGCTCCCCCAGAGCTGAAAAAGATCAAGAGGAAGCCCCAGTCAATTGACTTCAGGAACACCCTGGACCTCCCACCAGAGTGCACCTATTGTCCTGTAGGCAGCCCTCAAAGAGACCTACCTCCAGCTCCAAGGGACTCCGTTGCGCACATTTCCTGGATCACCAAATCGCGCTGCACCCGACCGCTCAGTTCCCTGCAACGAGGAACTAGCTGTGCCCCCAGGGTACGACACTCCTTGCTACCTCGAGACCACCAGGGGACCCCAAGGCACCACCTTTTAATCTGCACAAACCACTGTTTTCCGAGTGGCCCCCTTGAGTGGCCCTGTACATGCTCCAAGAGACTTTCCAATGCTGCTCCCGCTGGAACCGAGAGCCGCCTGAACCTCTCCAGCTGACTTCGACCAACCTGGAAAAGCGGAACCTGGTAACATAACTGTGCGATTATATATGCATTTTTATAAGTTACTGCCTATTGATTCCTGTGGTGCGTAATTTCACACAGAAAGACACCATCTATCAGAACTTCAAAAATTCATAACTTAAACAGTACTTAACTAATTTTGATAATCTTGGTCTTAAAAACTATATAAAAATTTGAAGTATTTTTATAAATTGGCTTCAAGTTATTCCTTTGAATGTGTGAGTTGCAGGATTGATACTGTGATTACAACAAATGCTTA
This sequence comes from Pleurodeles waltl, assembly GCF_031143425.1. Lineage (NCBI taxonomy): Eukaryota > Metazoa > Chordata > Amphibia > Caudata > Salamandridae > Pleurodeles > Pleurodeles waltl. The sequence continues at coordinate 808,995,773 of NC_090436.1, read as the reverse complement.
GCACCTCTCCAAGATTAGCCTAACTGCTCGACCAAGCTACCTCAAAAAATTAGACCATTAGGTGATCTAGTTTTTGCCTCTGGAAACCAACGTGGGGTTGCCTGGACCCCTACACAGTGTGCCTAGTTTTGTACACTACATAGTAGGCCTGCCTCCCACACCTTTCAGAAGCCACACTGGCACCCCTTAGGGGGATCCCACACGCCACAGCACCTCTCATACAGGACCTAAAGAAATATGATCAGATCAGTCCCAAGCCTGATGGATTACCATGAGCTCCCCTTGCCAGCCCACACCATCTTCAAAGTCACCTGCATCATATACAAAACCATCACAACCAGCATCCTGCTTATCTTTCAGACAAACTCACCATCTCTGGTGGATCTCGGCACACCTGTAGCAAGAACGCATTTATACTGCAGACTAAGAAGTATACAAGTAAATACAACATGCCTTTTTCATCTATGCACCCAGGATCTTGAACAACATCCCTGTACTCATCAGTGCTGCTCCAATTTAGAAAAGACTTGAATACTCACTTCTTTAAAAACAATACATCAAACTGCTCTCCCCCCACAACTCACTTCTATTACTCGCTGACTTGAACCTTGCCTTTGACCATGTAAAGTACTCTGCTGCCTGTTGGCTAAGTTTGGCTATAGAAATACATTATTATTATACATTATACATACATACATACATAAATACATTTTAAAGAAAGTACTGGGTTGTCTTGGGTGTTCTGTACCTGAGTGTATTTTCCATACCCTGAGCACCCCTACTGATGAAAGTGTTTACAGTCTAGAAAAAATTGATGGCCATTAGCACAGTTTAATTATTATTATTCTGTAGTCAAGAAAATTTATTAGTAAAGAGCTGCTATCGAGAGTTCCATGGATCGCTGTGATAGTGTGGCCTTGTAAATATGGGCCGGAACACTGCGCCACGGGAGCATAAAAAAAAGTGACACTGGTTGCGCTAGTGGCTTGTAAATATACCCCCTAATTTCTGACTCAGCTGCAGAGACTGTCATTGTGTTTAGATGTATGGTTTATATTTTGTTCTTTTGTGGTTCCACTTACTTTGTATTTTGATGTGTAATGGTTCACGCAATTCCTCTGTGACGTGTGCACACTCTTCTCTATGCAATAAATGTAGAATTACAGTTCCTCTTTGCAATTGTTTATCTGCATGTGGAGCACTGCTCTTTCCTGAAGGGAAAATAAGTATTTTTTGGACTTTGTTGTAGGTATAAAGTGTCATTGTTTATCTGGGGCTTCCATTTGTTTAATGATTATGAGCCTCATAACGAGCTTTGCAGTCAGACAAGCCGACCACCAAACTCGAGGGGAGGACGTCACCGTCCTACTGGTGACATCACCCCAAGCGTATTACAATGTTTCCACCAGGCTGACTGGCCGGAACATTGTTATACCCGTTCCCACTGGGCTGACCAGCAGGAACAGTGCTACGATATTGGCCTCTGCTCCTTTAAGGGAGCCGATGCCAATTCCGTAGCAAACCAGCACCATCAAAATGCGCACTGTCTGCAGTGCAGACAATGCACATTCCGACGGTGCAGGGCAGGGGGGCCTCTGACCTGCCCATGCCAGAGGCATGGGCCGTGCAGGGACCCCTGGCACTGGCTTTCCACCAGCTGTTCCAGGGCAGGGTCCCTCCCATGGAAAGGCTGGTGAAAAGCTGAGTTGTAATCAGCCAGGTGGTGCTGAGTTCAGCGCCGCCCTGGCTGAGAACAACTCAGACCGCCATCACTGCGTCAGGAACCATGTTCCTAGCAGAAAAGCCGGTCCCCTGGCAGGTCTGCCTCGCAGAGTTGTAATGTGACGGTGGGACCGCCACAGTTGTAGCTGTCTGACCGTCACCACGAAAGAGGCATATGTGTAGTATCAGTTATTAAATTGTTGTGCCTTTCTGATAACACTAGTGTGCAAGTGGGGTCCTGCTTCTGTGACAACTCTTGCATCCTGACAGTGGCATGGCATCCTCAAAATTAAGCATTGTTTATTGAGAATACTTGTTTTTACTGGTTCATTGTACATGAATATGTAATAGATGTAAAACTATGTTTTTTCCTACTTTGAGGGGTTTACTCCTCTTAGTGGATTTTCAAATATAATTCTGTTTAAGGGTAATGTTATGATAATATTTTTGCCTGCCTGGGCCACAGGCCAGCAGAAGCCCATCCTTTAGGGTGGAGGGGTGCACCCCCCACATCTTTTGGCCGACATAAAGAGTGTCTGTCAGATTGAGCAAAGGTTTTTCAGTCAGACAGCCTGACATTTGGCTAAACATGCGCTAAATGTGCAGTTGCCTGGCTGCCTGAGCTGAGCTTTGCTGAGCTGAAGATGCCCCTATTTTTAATATGCTGGTTGATGCTTTCCTAGATTATAAATGATTTGGGTGCAGCAATTATTGTAGAATAAATGTGAATGCATTATGTTCTATACGCTGAGCAGGCAACACAATACAGTACATATTTAGATATGTATTTTGATTGAAATAAGAAGTTAGTTCTTGGGGGCTTAGTGAGGTCAAATTATGATGGCTGCAGCTCTGTGCATGCTGCATACAAATGTACATACAAAAACACGATTATCTTACCAGTAAGGCAAACTTCAGTTGCTGGATTTACTTTCATAGATATATTGACGTGTCACAGCAAAATCAGCAATGCACTTGCAGGGAGTCCTGAAGAAAGGTTCTGTAAAGAGCATGGTAATGCAAATCGAAAATGTGTAGAAAGACACTTGAGCACCTACAAAAATGGGAGAACAGGAAAAGCTCAAGACCTCTAAATATGGTTGTGGAGACAAGTATTGGCCAAAAAAGCTTGTTTTGCCTTTCCTTTGTTTTTAAATAAAAGATGTTGAATGAGACTCTGTTATTTGCAGTAGAAAACTGATCATTAAATTGTCCTGGCTCCCCTGTTGGCTCGGTGTCACTCACTGAAGGTGTTCGAATTGTTCTTTATTAACAGTACTAAAACTTTTTTAAAGTAGGGTTAAGCTGGTCTCTCCCACTGTGCTGCAGCTCCTCCTTCCTATTTGCCAAAACATGGTGCACTTCGAGGGAAGCATCCGAACAGCAAAGGCTTGTCCTGTGAAATGCATTTTAAGACTTTATAGAACCACCTGTGTTGTGTGCTGTGAATAACTTGTATGTGGTGAGAAAATAAAGTCTGTGCACCCGCATACACGCTTACCTTAAGGGAACCATACCTGTTACTCAGAAATGGAAGGTCATATTTAGGATTTTAAGTCTGCGAGTCAGCAAAAGGGATTGAGGTATCCACAGAACAAATAGGTTCCACCACTAGAAACTAAAATTTATTGTCAATGTCCCGAATCAACTTAAAATCCTTGATATCCCTGTAATCATAGTGGTGAGCAAAACAACTCCAATGGTTCTGAAATAAGAAATAGTTCCAAAAGGCCTGGTTTCAAGAGAAAAAATACCTCTGTACACTCTGGTTGGAAATAGTCATGTACAGTCTCTCCCAACGTTAGAGACAGTACTAGTCAAGACAGCAATGGTGCAGGCTTTCCACACTCTGAGTTAACAACAGCACTCTGCAATTCATCATTTTTTTGATGGCACATATGCATCTTGGGCTAGTTTTGACCAATGAGTTTGCAATGTCATTGCACCTCAGGAGTTCTGTTCCTTGAGATGCCTATCATGAAGGGTTTGGTCAATGAGGCAACCATCGTGGTTATGTTACAGTTCCACTGCAAGCCATGCAGTGTAACTCAAAGTCACAGCGAGCAGACTTTTTCCAAAGACCTTGAACTTGGTCTGGGCTTGAAAACACACAGAAGATAGCAGTGTTTTACTTCTAGCAGACACGTCTCTGGACTGGCTCACAGAAAGTTCTTGTGAAGTCCAGATGAAGTAACGGTTACCGTATTGAAGGGACATAAATGTAAGCTTCTTCACAGACACAGAGCGTTCTGTAGTTTTCAGATATTTTGCTAATCATTTCAAGCATGCATCTTCGAAAACTTAGCAGATGGACATTTGAGGGAGGGGCTGATACGAAATAGTCAAATGTGTTGCACATTCTATTTGATGGTTATCCCTAGAATCAGCCGTGTCCCTGCTGGTTGTTCTGTGACATGAAAGAACATTCATTAGTAGAACGTGAGATACTCGCCCAACTACCCTATGAATGAGACACCAACTTTTTTCTACATGCAACTATGGCTTGGTAAGTTCATGTCATGCGTGATGCTCACTGGCCTGCTAGCTCATCTCGGGGTATTTGCCTTTATTGCCCTCGAATGGCTATAATAAATTAACCCTCACTTATTGTCGTATGTCTCTGGCAGGCATTTTAAAGTCAGCATGTACATTTATTTAGATAAGAGCATGTACTGTGGCTCACGAACATGTGTATTTGCATTTACCTATAACTGTGCAAACCACTCTGATTAGTTGCTTCCAACTGGTGATTTCTTTTTCGCAGGTTTGAGCTCTAGATTACAGTTTATCAAATAAAACCTACAAAAAAGTAGATAAGAATAGAACTTCGTCTTTGCACATGCGCACTAATACCAGCTAGCAGTGCTTGAAATGGAAATAGAAAAGTGCACGCTCCCACCATTTTCACTTAGAAGTTCCTCTACTGTTCCATTGAATGGACTGCACCCTTAATGGAAAGGGTCAAAGCTGAACTTCATATGCATTCCTGATAAAAACAATCATAGAGGCACACTCATTGAAGAATACCCACAGAACTGTTGTCATGGAAGAATGGATTAGTGGTGGATTAGTAGTACTTAATTTGGTTGCCCTGATTTAAATGGACTAACATCTGACAATCAACACCATTTCCTATAATTTAAGCCCCCAATTCCAGTCAACTACAAAAATCGATGTACCAGATGCTTGATTTGTAGAATAATGAGTGCTGTGCTCAAAACTCTGCACAGAAGTCTGTGGTGGTGCTTTTAAATGTCAGTTTGCCAATAACCAAGGCTGCATAATCCTGAAATTACCTCAAGCCTCTTAGATCCACTGCCATGCACTGCCTGTCCCTTTATCCCACTCTTGCAAGTCTCTGTAAGGTTTTTCCTCTTTCCCTTCCTCCTTGTTTACCATTTGTCTGATTTTCCCTCGCTTGCTCTTGGGAAATGTCTGATGAGGTTAAATAAGTGCTGGTCCCAAAAAACGAATACTCTTGGCTGCCACCGGCAATCACTGGCTCAAATAAGCAAGGTGTGTACTTTGAGATAATTTAAAACATCTATGCTGACAGTCTTGATTCATAAAGAAGTGGAAAAACTGCAGCAGCTGTTGAAAGTAGAATGCTTAGAAGTGTTTTGCTCTGAGATAAACTCATGCCCAGACAGTAACTCACTGTCTAGCGCCCTCACTCAGAGTATGGCTCACAGGGTGCTTTGCCACAACCATGTACAAAACTGATAGTCCGCCTGCTCTCTTTATCATTGGGGGTCCATCATGTTTCCACTGTCAGTGACCCCAGTGGTTCCACTGTTGGTAACTTTATGCCAACAGTCTGATGGAAGTATGGCTGTTTGTGTAAGTACCGCAGTTGGTCCAGTGTTTGGACAAAATATCAAGCTGTAAATGTCAGGAGACAGAAATATCAGAAATAAAACATGGTGACACAAAAATATTATGATGCAAGAATATTGTTGTCAAGAATATCATTTTTTTAGGTGAGTAATATTTTTTTAAAGAATATTGTTGTTTCCAATACAGTTTTTAGTAATATAGTTGTAAAAAATATGGCCCTCATTATGACTTTGGCTGTACATCCTGCTTATCGCCACTCTGACAGCCACCAACTTACCACTGCAGCAGCGGATATCCGTTCACCATATTATGACACACACACACACCAATCCGACAGAATTCAGCCACATACACAAGTCCGCCAGTCCGAAGGTCAGTGATAAAGTGGCGGTATCAAAACTCACACCATTACGCCAACAGAACAATGCCCATCACATTATGACCCACAAATCACCACTGCGGACATTCAATGGCGGTAAACCATTGGCGGTACATACCGCCGCGCTCACAATGGACACCCACATACAAAACACCACCACATTGGACAATTCATACAACACACACCTGACACCCATACACACACCACACTTACACACCCACACCACTATAAAACACACACCCACATTACCCACAACCCTTTACGATTACAAATCATTGCCACCAGAGAGACACCAAGACCACTGAGACAACTAGGGCCACACACTACTCACACCTATACACCACTCATGCACTCCACATCACACACCCCAACACATTATCCGACACACCCTCACCAACACACCTCATATAACACCCATGGCACCACAAAGACACCCCTGTTTCACAGAGGAGGAGCTAAGGGTCATGGTGGAGGAAATTGTCAGGGTAGAGCCACAGCTATTTGGAGCACAGGTGCAGCAGATATCAATAGCCAGGAGGATGCAGCTATGGCAGAGAATCGTGGACAGGGTCAACGCCGTGGGACAGCACCCCAGAACTAGGGATGACATCAGGAAGAGGTGGAACGACCTATGGGGGAAGGTACGTTCCATAGCAGCAAGACACCAGCTCGCTATACAGTGGACTGACGGTGGACGCCCACCTCCTCCCCCACAACTCACAGCATGGGAGGAGCAAGTCTTGGCAATACTGCATCCTGAGGGACTGGCCGGAGTCAGAGGAGGACTGGACTCTGGTAAGTCAACTCTCTACTATTATCACCCCCTACCGCCATGCCATCACTTACCCTCACCCTCATTCCCATCACTCCACTACATCCCACACACTCCACCATCACATCTCACTTATCCCAATACCAAGCCCTGCATGCTGTACCAATGAATGGACCCCCCTCACAGCCCTGCATGGACACTCATCACTAAAGTATGCACAGCATAGGGAACTAACAATCCCACCATACACTAATATACACAAGTGAAAGCTGGTAGGGCAAATCTAACCATAGAGGGGAAGCCAGGGATGCACAATATGTCATACACATAAGCCATAACACATCGTTTACATCCCCACAGGTACCCCAGCCAATGTCACCAGAGAGGAGGTGCCAGCAGTATCCGGTCCCCCAACAGAACAGGCCCACAGTGATGACAGTAACTCTGGTCTTCAGGATCTGGACGATCTACCTGGCTCATCAGGGACCACTGGACAGCCAGTTACCCAAGCCCAGTCACAGATCACCACAGAGCCTCCCCATCAGGAAACCACACCACAGCACCCACCCAGCATACCCACACCTCTGTCCCCAGGACACGTCAATCAGCAGTGTTTCCACCTCTACAGGGACCCCAGGCCACACCTCGCCCCCAAGACAATCAGGGTCCTGGGGTCAATGGCAGTGGGCACACGGTTCAGGGGACAAAGGCACAGGCAAACAGGGAACTGGGAGGAGTGATGTGCACCAGGAGGAGGACAGGCCCAGGGAACCAGCTCTCCAGGAGGTACTCTCTGAGATCCTGGGAGCCTACCAACATTCCCAGGACACGATGGGCCAGATCCTGGACAATGTGCTGGAGAACAGATGGCTGTAGGAGGGACAGTACCAGGGGATCAGGGAGGACTTGCAGGCCATCAACAACACTTTGATCTCCATAGCAGGGGTGCTGGCAGACATGGCCAACATTATGAGGGAGGCAGTCTCACACCAGGGGGCCCCTGCCACCAGCCAGACATCTGAATAGCCTTCCACTTCAGCTGCGGCTAGTGGCCAGGAGGCCCCGCCACAGGACTCACAGGCCACCAGCACCCCTCCCCTGCAGAAGGTAAACCACCCCGCAAACGTTCCCTGCGATCCAGACAGAAGCCAGAGACGCATGCCAAGACCCCCGCCAGGAAATGAGACTCTCCTGATTGTTCCCTTTGTGTCCCACTCAGTCACCCTGTCCACCTTGAACTGGCATTGCTCCCCTTTCTATGTCCCCTTGGACAATGCACCTGTGCTACAAACAGACTGGAACAATACCCTGGACTTTCCTCCATCCTCACCCCATCCCATTGCACTTTTCCCCTATATGTTAGCACTTCAATAAACACCCTTTGACAAAAATCCATTTGGAGTATGTCATGTATATCAAATATGTATTTTTTGAAACAGGTACAAACATTGCAAATGAACTGTACATAGAATGAGCATCGATTAATGACCTGTAGCTGGCTGTAGTGATCACCCCAGGAGTATTTGTCAAATCACCAACATCTGCAAACAGTAAGTGGGCATAGAAGTGGGAAATATCAGCATGCCATTGTCACACAGATTACAACCAAAGACATTGAAATGTAAAGTTACACTGTCCTACCTGTGTGTCATTGGATGTATTGACGGATCACAGATGTTCTGCTGTCCTCATACTCTTCCTCCTCATCCTCATCCTCACTGTCCACAGGGTCTACTGCTGCCACAGGGGCATCTCCAGTCTCCTCCTCCTGCAGAAAAGCGGCATGGCGTCTGAGGGCCTGGTTGTGCAACACGCAGCATGCTACTACTATCTGACAGACCTTCTTTGGTGAGTAGCACAGGGATCCACCTGTTAGATGGAGGCACCAGAACCTGGCCTTCAGGAGGCTAAAGGTTATCTCAGTGATCCTTCTGGTTTGCCCATGTGCCTCATTATAACATTCTTCTGCCCTTGTCCTGGCATTCCTCACAGGGGTCAGCAGCCATGATTGGTTTGGGTAACCAGAGTCACCTGCAAATATTGAGGGACAACATTTAGCCACACACTATAGTATATGGCCAACACCACAGGCATACACAAACATATACTGGGTGGGATCAAGGGCTCACCTATTAGCCACACCCTGTGCCTCTGTAGTTGGGCCATCACATTTGGGATGATGCTGTTCCTCAGGACAAAGGCATCATGCACTGACCCAGGATACCTAGCATTGACGTGGGAGATGTACTGGTCCGCCAAGCACACCATCTGAACATTCATGGAGTGGAAACTCTTACAATTCCTGAACACCTGTTCATTCTGTCAGGGGGGGAGGCAATATGTGTACCATCAATCGCCCCAATTATGTTGGGGATAAGTCCCATTGCACAAAACTCAGCCTTCACTGTGGCTAAATCCTCAACCTGGGGGAAAACATGTGCTTTATCAGGGCAGGCAACACTCTTGTCAGCACTAATGAGAACATTGGCTGTGACATTCCTCCTGACAAGCCCACTGTCACTTGGAAAGAACCAGTTGCCAGGAAATTAAGTACAGATAGCCCTTGCACAAGAGGGGGGATCCCAGTGGGGTGACGAATAGCAGATATCAGGTCAGGCTCCAACTGGGCACACAGCTCAGTGATTGTGGCCCTTTGAAGTCTATAGGTGAGGATAATGTGCCTGTCCTCCAGCGTAGCCAAGTCCACCAGGGGTCTGTACAAAGGGGTATGTCTCCATCTCTATCTCTGCAGCGGTAGGTATCTAAGGGACACAAGAGTGAGGAGGCTGTCACAAACTGAACATTGAAGCCACAACAGTAGTTTGCATTCTATAAACATGGAATGGGTCAGTGTGATTTGCCCAGTATGCCTATTTCTCCTGTGACGCAGCATGATTCCATAGGGCTTCCCCCCCATGAAATGGCGTCCACCTGTCCTGTGTGGAGGGACAGATGGAAGTGAGGTAATTCCGCTGACGTTGTGCGCCGTGGCGGGAGGCAGTCGGGATCTGCCGTGCAATTCCTCATTGGTAATAATTGGGCCCTATGGGGTACAGTGGCCAATGGTGAGCTATGCCGGCGGTGACGGTATGCACCACCGCAGACGTGACCGCCATTTTCTATCTGATTCCTCACTTGCTACCTGACCTTCCATAGGAGAGGACCTACACCGCATGTGCTGCTGTGACCTGTATCTGGAACCTACCATGGCCCGTGTGACCGGGGAAAGGGCCCCAGCCTTCACTTTGGAGGAGTTGGAGAGATTGGTGGATGGGGTCCCATCCCAGTACGGACTGCTGTATGGGCCTCCAGACCAACAGGTGAGTACACTGTGGGCACGATGCATGTGGCATTAATGCATGGAGCTGTGTGTGTGAAGGCCTCATGTAAGGCAGGTGGGTGGATATTCTCTTTGCGGTGTACACGTTGTGTGCTGGGCTATATGTGTGCCAATGGTGATAGAAACGGGTATGGTGGGCCATATGTGTAACTGGCTGGACTGTTTGTCTAATGGTGTTTTCCTGTGTGTATTGCCTCTGCAGGTCAGCACCCATCAAAAGAAGGGTATATGGCGTGCCATCGCCAAGGACGTGCAGACCCTGGGGGTCTATGGGAGGCGGAGCACCCACTGTCGCAAACGGTGGGAGTGTCGCGTGGGCTCTCATTATTCTAAATGAGACTACTGGATTTCTAGGTAGCAGGATCTATAACGGTGTGGGGGACTGAGTCTGACCCACGTGTAAAGAACTCTGTCACCCTAAATCCGTTTTTTGCTCCGGCTAACTAGCAGTGCCTCATTTCTCCCATGTGGAAGGAATGATTTGGCAGCCTAGCGCATGACATCTTTGGAACTTCTCAGGGAAGTCGTGGTTACTCAGATCCAAACCAACTCTCTTATTTCCAATATGATCTCATATACAAATGACAAAGACAGTATAAGCTTTATATTATGGTTTAATAAAACGACTGTATTTTAGATATTAAGGCGTGAGCCGCAATAACCAGAACGATACAACACAGTAGGATTGAAATAGTCACCAGGAGAGTAAAACATAAGAACAAAGCTATCATATTGTCTAACAGTTTCTACTCTCCCTCTGCTTGTTCTATTTAGAGCACAGCATGTTAAGCTTCTAGCTTGCCTATTAGAATCACTGTGGAGACATCAGCCCTCATACCTGAGCAAAGACCTGTGATCTTGGTTCAGCATCTGCAACGAGGCAGTCAGCGTCTAGTTGTGGTTCCCTGGTCCGAATCTCCCTCTGCTGTGTATTGGGACAAGGAAGTGATTTTATAACTAACATGTCATCGTGATCACAAAATGTCCCTACGCAGGAATGCCAAGTCTAAACTCTTACCACGTCTATCGGCAATGTACCAGACTGTATCCTTGACTGAAGCACAGAGTAAATATGTTATGGAGAACTCCAGTGCTGAAGTAGGCAAAACAGTGTGATATGAATAAAAAACAACACCGTAGAACTGGTTATTTGAAAAATAACAGTACGAAGCCTAATAAAAAGCATGTAGAGCAAAGTGCACAGAGGCTCTAAGCTATCAGCAAATGAATAAAATATATTCAGGGCAAAATGCACAAAGGCCTAAAGCCTGAAGCTAAAGCGCAATGAATACGTAAAACTAACCACACTACACCCTCCCCTTGTCGGTAGCAAGTGGTTCCAATAATATAAAAGGATGCCCTAAAGATAAACAATACCTAAAACAAGTATTTCGACAAGGTGAGAAGACAACAAATAAATTTAGGTAACATGTGGTCATAAACCCAAATTCAATATAGTGTCAATTTTGTAAAAATCCAATCGTCAGATAGAAGCAATAGAACGCAGGAGTTCCTCCACTTCGATATATGTCAATATCGGAAGATCCACGCCACAAAGTATCATGGAGCAGGTGTGATCCAAAGCCCCAAAACCAGTCAGGGCGGCACCCCGTGCAGGGCCTATGAAAGAGACAATGCCATCTTCCTCCAGGAAGGGAATCTCATAAACTGCCTCACGAAGCAAGCGCATCCATAGTGCACAAGTCTGGGAATGAGCCCTAATCGGGAACATCAACAGATCAGTATCGACCATTGGAGGGCGCTGCAATGAGAGACAGAGAGCCAGTGCATGTTCAAACGAGCACCAAAGGCATCGAAACACGGGTTGCACACAATCCAAAACCAGTCTCAATGACAGAGACCAGTCGCACTCCAAATGTCCCAGGAGTGTCGCTCCAAAATGCTGCATCATGCGTTCACGACACAGCTGCGCTGATGGGAGCAGCAGTACAGGATCTCGTCGTGACGGGACAGCCATTGCGAAAAAATAGCAACAACAGCAAGACTCCAGCCAATAAAGCCAAAGTAATCGGGAAACCCCCAAAAATGCTTCAGAAAATAGAATGTATAGCCGAAGGTATCAAACCGAATATGGAAGAGAAGGTATGAGCAAAACCAACACCAACGACTTTGAAAAAATGTGCAATACCAGCGGTGCTGAATGCATTAAATATACGTCCCACAAGTTCACCGAAGTGATTCGGAAAGTTAGTATTCAAAAGGGACTGTATCTCCGCCGATGACCTTGCCACCTGAAGTGCGTAGGTCTCGCTAGCAGATGTAAGGGCCACATGCTTTTGAAACAATAAAGCTTTTAGCCGACTCAACTTGTCGAAATCAACCTTGGAAGTAGCAATATGAGGCCAGATGTCTGCTACCTCCCTAAATTGAGTGGGGGGAAACAACACATTCCCGCAGCACGTAACAGCCTTGTTGACAACGACGATGTAAACTATTCCGGCACGCATGCCACAGCAGCGTTCGCTGTTAAGAACAATGTAACTGCCGTTAGAAAGCACCTGGAAAGTGTTTTTAATAACCGGGACTGGAACTCCCTTCAGATAACAAGCTAAGTTAGCAATCGAAGCGTTACACGCCCCGTGCAAGGACAGCTGTTTACAAACCATTGAATGGCTGACAGAAGCTTCGCATTCGCTGCCGCTAAGAAAAACCTCCTTCAAACCATTAACACATCTGTACTGAAAGGGAAGGTCCCACACCTCGTGTATGTAACTGTCTCCCAATAGTTCATATCTACCCACCGGAATGTGCTTCAAACACGAAGTAAATTGCAAAGTAGAGATAGGCCAAATCTCATTATAAACCTCGTATAAGAACCTTTTCTTCCGTGGTACTCTGGGACCTGACAAAAAATCTTGTAAATCAGTATTATTAGACAGTAACATGAGATGTGACTTAACTGCATCCAGCGTGGATGACTTCAACCATTGCTGACAAAGCTTCCCCACACTGTATGTAGTTATAATATCAGCATGTTCTGGTGAAACGTAACGAGGGTCTGCCCTACTAGACCTGAACCCCCCTGAAGAGGTGACAAAACGTTGATGACACATATTAGTGTCTACAGGCCATAATAACCACCCGCCTGGATGTAACGATGAAGTGTTAAGTGTACCATTCTGGACCCAATGTGTAAAGTCACTGAAAGTAGCATTCACATAGTGCTGCCAATTTTTTAATTTAGAAGGGACAGGTATACTAGGCAAAGTTAACTCCTTAATCGTCGCTAAGCCCAAACAGCTAGTCTGTTGTACTGTGTCATTGAGGAAAATCATCTGCACAGGGATAATACATGCTCTAAATAACGTGTCCCTGCCTTGCATTTGCCAATTTTTCGTACCCCAAACACTTTTCAAGTCAACAGTTTTGAACCAGTATTCATATCCCTCGACCGACAGTTTAGATACAAACAAATTGGAATACAGTAATTTAGTATCGGTCAATAACATTTGCTTATTAGAATACGGTGTAACTTTAAAATAGTAGGACCTAGCATTACGTGGATCATGCCCAGTAAAATATGCACATTTTTCATAATCCGTTTTTGAACTCCCTTGTGGAGGAGTCGAGCAATGTTCCCATTGCACATAATTAAACATGGACTTAGGGCTACTAGCTTTATGAATAAAGTGGTGTCCATAATAGTTGTAACAAAACATGTCACCATGATTGTCTCTAAACTGGTAAGCATCTTCATCGTCATAGACAGTATAATATTGCAAATCCGTTAGCATAGAATCTACTGTCTTCACATCCCAATCATCAGAAACAATGCCAGGTATAACAATATCATTCATTGATAATTTGAGGACATACGGTATTTGAATCAATTCAGTGGGACCATATATATCAAACATTACTTTATCCCACACAATTCCATCCAGAACTGGTATAGCAGAAATGTTCACTGTGGACAAGTCTCTTCGAACCATATGAGACGAAAAATGTGGTTTTAACACAGTCTCTACGTGCTCAATGTCCGATCGATCAGGAAGAAAATGACCATGTATTATCAGAAAAAAAGTAACCACAAATCCCAACCATAATAAAATAGTCATCACGGCCAAAAACAGCCAAAAATAGTTCCAAGGAAAAACAAAATATGTTTGTTTAAGCCATCCCAGCAGCCGTCGCGGACCGTGGACAGAAGACATTGAAGACGGGGAGCCGGACCCATCATTATCAGCGTCGTTGAAGCAGCCAGAAGCAGTTCTAGCAAAAGGTGCAACTGTGAACGAAGAAGCAGACGGAGGCTCTCGCCGTGGCACGCTATAAACCACATTGTCAGAAACGTCAGTAGAACGTACAGCAATTTGATCACAAGATTCCATATTAATCGCCGTCGGTGGAACAGTCGCAAGATCATTATCCACCCTCCCCAAGCTCGGAGAGGAAACAGTGTCGGTGAAAATCACCTGCAGCGGGACCTCGTCCCCAGTAGTGAGAGGGATTCCGGAACTACCGGGTGTCCCTCTTGGTCTGCTGTGCAGAATCGGCCACATGTTGTAACTTGACATTATCAATGGAAACAAAGCGATTTCCTTTGGCCCCTCGCAGCGGCAGTAAAATCACAGTTCTCGTGCCGCTTACCCCCAACACAGGGACAGGTTCTCGATAAGAAGGACCAAATTCTTTTTAACTGCGACCTTTTCACGCACTAGATCCCCAATCCTGGGTATCCAACCAGTAGGTGTTACTGGCTCATCCTTAATTCCTGAGGAGGCAGCATTGGCAGAAGAGTTATCTTCACGGAATTGTTGTAAATCCTGCAAAACAGTGACACGATCATTTATGTCAAAGGGCGTATCTTCCGCCTCCACACCAGGACCATCTAGATCAGGAACATACATTTGTGTTCCAAACAGGCACTCATGTGAAGTACGACCCCCCAGTGACCTTCTAGGCAAGTTATTAAGTGCTCTCTGTACTCCATATAGGTGGGCTAGCCAACCACGACCCGTACCTATAACTCTGGCCGTTAAGGACTGCTTTAAATCACGATTTAAACGCTCCACGACAGAATTTCCCTCGGGATGAAATGGAGACGAGAATTGGAGTTGGACCCCCAACGAAGCCATGGTGTCCCTGAATGCCTTAGAGGCAAAAGCAGGGCCCTGGTCCGAATGAAAAGCCGCAACTGCAAATATATTGACAAAGATGCGCAAATCTTTAATAACAGTGCGAGCGTCAGCCGAGCGTTGTGGCCATACCCATACAAATCTGGAGCACGAATCTACAGCAACCAATATATACTTGTATGCACTATCTGGTGTCAGCGGACCACAATGATCCAAGTACACACACTTTAATGGTTTGTTTGAAATCAGAAGGGGCGTCTGCTGCGGGCGTCTAGCCGACGATGCCTTAATTTGTTGACAAATGTCACAACAAAGGACATACTGCTTCGTCTCTTTATAGAGACCAGGCCACCAGTAACGAGCCTGTAAAAGTGAAATTGTGGCAGCCACCCCAGCATGTGCAGAAGCCACCCCTTCATGGGCTGCAGAAATCAATCGAGGTCTCTCTATTTTATTCGGAATTTCACGTACACCAATGCCTGGAATTGTAACAGTAGCATTTAGCGCACCATTCAAGCAGTAACTATATTTTGAAGGAAATCCTTTAGGAAAGGGCGTGCCATCAGCAGTAGCTTTTATGGCAGCTGATATTTCTGTGTCTGGTTTGGAACTCGAACGAGTCACTGCGGCCACAGTGGCGACAGCCACTGCCGATTTCGCGGCTTCATCAGCCAAAGTATTCCCAGCAACGTGTATTCCAACGCGCTGGTGTCCAAGTGTATGCACAACATGGACTTTAGGGAGCGTTTCCTTCAGATCCGCAACCTTACCCCACAACATTTTATGCTTAATGGTGTTGCCTTTACAATCTCTGAACCCATTCGTCCTCCAATAGTGTAAATATTCGTTGAAAGACTGCACACAGTAGTAGGAGTCACAGACCAGCAAAGTTAAAAGTGCCGGATCCGCATGCTCCAACGCTAACAATAGAGCTTTGAGCTCAGCCAGCTGTGCCGTGCAATCTCCCAAGGTTTTAGTATAAGTATGTCGGGGGCAGAACACTTCCCCCTCCATAGTGCCGCTCACCACCGCACATGCAGCAGAATACTGTTGTTTAGTCCCAACCGCCGGTTGCGCAGAGCCATCTGTATACATGACCACTTCATATTGGTCAATAGGCAATGTACCAGCAGGAACAGGGTATTCTATTTCGTATTGAAGAAATTCTTGAGTCTGCAGTTTAGGGCAAATACATAATCTACATCAGTGGCTGTCAAAGACGTAGCCCATTGTATCCATCGCGGGTGTAGAGCCTTCGAATTAGGAACACTCGCCTTTGTAACAGCCTCTAAGGCCGGAACCGGGGAAACGACAACAATGCGTTGACCCTGGGCCAGCGGTCTTTCTTTAATAACAGCCATCTGTACTGCAGTGAGAATTTTCTCAGTTTGTGCAAAACGTTGCTCTGCAGCAGAATACAAGTGAGATTTGTATGCAATCGGGACAGTCTCTCCTTCATTAAAGGTGACATAAGTAAACCCAACAGCCCCAGGTATTACCCTGATCACTAAATGTGTCTTATTGTCCCGAGTGTGTAAGTGTTTAACAGCTAAAAGATCACTCTGTAATCCTCGCAGTATGTGTGTATGTTCAATCGTCCAAAATTTACTCGAAAAATTTGGGCGAATCAACTCGTATAAGGGTTTTATACGCGTTGCATATTCAGGAATGTAAGTTCTGCCAAAATTCAGAAACCCCAACAATGACTGGAGCTTCCGAACCGTATTAGGAGGCTGCAATAAAGCAAATTTCTCCAAAAAATGTGGCGCCAAGCTCTTGCCCTCACTCGACAACTCATATCCCAGGAAAATGACGCTGAGGAAGACAATCTTTGATTTCTTAAAATTAAACTTATAGCCAATATCAGCAAACCCCACAACAATGCGCGATACACGCCTTAGATGTTGCAGAATCTCATCATCTGTCAGATATATGTCATCGACATATGATAATGCTTCAGGGTCGAACTCATGCAGCATTTCAGTTACACGACCCGAAAACAGTCCTGGGCTATTCTTATACCCCTGAGGCAAACGACAAAATATTTTCTGAGAGCCAAACGCACTGAAACAGGTATAGTCCCGACTCTCGGGCGCAATATTCTGGCAGAAAAATCCATTCGAGATATCTAATGTTGTCTTATATTTTTTACGCACTATATTATTCATAAGCGCTGCGCTGTGTGAATTCTGTATTGCATATGTGCGTGTATGACTATTTAAATGTCGGTAATCCACCACTATCCTATATGAATGGTTCGGTTTAGCAACCGGAAACAAGGGATTATTCATCGGCGAGACACAGGGCTCAATTACACCCTGATACTCCAATTCTTTAAGAATTTTTCTAACCGATGCCCTAGCTTCAAATTTGATAGGATATTGCGGTTGTGGCTGAGGTTCGCCCTTTATCGGAATTACATGATAAGGTGATTGTCTGTCCCACCCCACGTTATTTCTATACAAAGCGGGAGCCTCTGCTAGAGCCCATGATTTACTATAGGACTCCGCGAGTTCTCTCGGAACAAGTGGTGAGAAGGAAGGTGTAATAACCTCCTCCCCAACTGGACAGTCGCGAACAAAGTCAGGTGGGCAATCTTGTTCGGCCAACAGAACATCATATGATTTTACCACATGGTCCCAAAAAATGGCGTTTATAATACGGTCAATGTCCCCTTCCAATCGCAGAGTAACTTCATATACTCTATCAGGATCAGAGACTCGCATATCCGCCGTTTCGACTTGTATGAAGTCATCAGTTGCTTTCACCTCCAGATGCTCTAGAAGACTCCGGCGAACTATTGTGACCTCTGCCGCGCTGTCTAACAGTGCTAACGCCCATGTCTTGTTCGTCAAGAGAACTCTCTTCTTGAGCGGCATGTCTAACTGAGACAGCTGCCACTTTCTTCTTTTTGAATTGCTGTTTCTGTTGCAGCGGTTTCTCTTCTTGTTTAATAGAAACCTCCGCTGAGCGTTGTGAATCCTGTCTCGGTTTCACGTACTCCGTCCTCCGCTCCGACCGCCCACCTCTCTCACTTCTCTTGTCCGAGGAGTCCTGAAAGGAACGAGATTGGCGTGTATCAGTATATTGATATCTATCAGGCGTCTTCAAAGTATCCCTATTCCTGAGATTATACTTATTCTGTGGGGTCTCCGGTTGCGGAGACTGCCCATCATCCTTCTTAGGTGTTTGCTGTTTCTTTTCTCAGCGCTTTTTCGAACCCTCAGGTTGTTGCTGTTTAGCATTATCTTTATTATTTTTACCCTGTAACTGGGGTTTTTGTGGTCTAGCCCCTAGGCTATCACGACCAATACTAGAATATGTTTCCGCTATTATTCTCGGAAGCTCTCGCTCCTGTTGAAGCAGCGGAACATCCCGAAGACACATACGCACTGCTAGTGCTACTGCCTCTCCTTTGAGATTACTCAAAATAATAGAAGAAACTGTGGCAAAATTGCCCAGCAACTACATGCCCAAATCCAAGGCAGGGGCAGCCCCATATTCATCCTGAATCTGTTTAAGTACGTCCGGTAAATTAGCTAATGTTGGTGTACCGTGTGCCGTAGTGTAGAGCGCGGCAAACACCGTGCCCCAGGTATTACAAAGGTCCACCGGAGGAACCATCCCGTACGGCAAACACATCGTCAAAATTCTATGTTTATCCTGAGGTCCCGTATGGGGAAACACTGCTTCCAGCGTATTAATTTTTTGCGCCAGCCAAAACGGAGTCTCCTCTCGTTTAGCCGGTACTTTACCCATAACTGAGTGTACAGTGGCCGGATTAAGACCCGGAACCACCGCCTGTGGGTGTGCTGGAGCAGCACGCGCTGCATTCGTGTTTAATGTCTGCATCACAAACTGAACTAATCGTCTATATGTAGCCGTTAATTCCGTATATAAACGACGAACTTCAAC
The DNA here is from genome assembly GCF_031143425.1 of Pleurodeles waltl. Classification (NCBI taxonomy): domain Eukaryota; kingdom Metazoa; phylum Chordata; class Amphibia; order Caudata; family Salamandridae; genus Pleurodeles; species Pleurodeles waltl. Next base: position 808,976,709 of record NC_090436.1, on the reverse strand, counting down.
CACTGCCAACTGAGCAACCGCAGGATGTGGTGTATATGTAGCCAATAAAGGCCAGGTAGGACCATCATTACTCAGTGGCCCTAACCTTACTTGTGCTATTGTGAGTGGGAGGGCGCCATCAAGCCAATTATGGTGTTCTTGATAAGATAGAGGTATTTCTAAATAAGCGTAAGCCCTGTATTGTCCAGGGACATTCGCAACTGTGTATTCGTGAAAAGTATTCGTTCCCCCATCCACTGCTGGAAAAGCGACCCAAGAATAAAAAAGTTCCGTTCTATAGGCTGCATGGGCGTCCACCACAAAAGTGACTGGACCCCCCTGGACTGTCAGTCCATGTGTCAATAGATGTCCCGTGAGCGGATGTCGCATATTAATAGCTATGTTCACTACATTAGGATTCGCCATTTTATAAAAAACGGCTGCCGGTCAGAGAAGGCACACGAATATCGGGGTTCTTTCCTTTCAAAGTTCAAGCTTGAACAACCGACCACTAAGCAATAGGAAGCACCACGCCGTGGCGGCGGAAACCCTCAGCCCCACGGACGTCTCCGTATACGGAACCGAGGAGTCAAAAATATATGAGACCAAGAGAGTCAGTCGGACCTAATCATTAGAGCCAGACCAAACGTTGGCGGCGCCATGTCGCGTGGGCTCTCATTATTCTAAATGAGACTACTGGATTTCTAGGTAGCAGGATCTATAACGGTGTGGGGGACTGAGTCTGACCCACGTGTAAAGAACTCTGTCACCCTAAATCCGGTTTTTGCTCCGGCTAACTAGCAGTGCCTCATTTCTCCCATGTGGAAGGAATGATTTGGCAGCCTAGCGCATGACATCTTTGGAACTTCTCAGGGAAGTCGTGGTTACTCAGATCCAAACCAACTCTCTTATTTCCAATATGATCTCATATACAAATGACAAAGACAGTATAAGTTTTATATTATGTTTTAATAAAATGACTGTATTTTAGATATTAAGGCGTGAGCCGCAATAACCAGAATGATACAACACAGTAGGATTGAAATAGTCACCAGGAGAGTAAAACATAAGAACAAAGCTATCATATTGTCTAACAGTTTCTACTCTCTCTCTGCTTGTTCTATTTAGAGCACAGCATGTTAAGCTTCTAGCTTGCCTATTAGAATCACTGTGGAGACATCAGCCCTCATACCTGAGCAAAGACCTGTGATCTTGGTTCAGCATCTGCAACGAGGCAGTCAGCGTCTAGTTTTGGTTCCCTGGTCGGAATCTCTCTCTGCCGTGTATTGGGACAAGGAAGTGATTTTATAACTAACATGTCATCGTGATCACAAAATGTCCCTACGCAGGAATGCCAAGTCTAAACTCTTACCACGTCTATCGGCAATGTACCAGACTGTATCCTTGACTGAAGCACAGAGTAAATATGTTATGGAGAACTCCAGTGCTGAAGTAGGCAAAACAGTGTGATATGAATAAAAAACAACACCGTAGAACTGGCTATTTGAAAAATAACAGTACGAAGCCTAATAAAAAGCATGTAGAGCAAAGTGCACAGAGGCTCTAAGCTATCAGCAAATGAATAAAATATATTCAGGGCAAAATGCACAAAGGCCTAAAGCCTGAAGCTAAAGCGCAATGAATACGTAAAACTAACCACACTACAGGAGAACCTGAGACACTTGGCACGGAAGACGGCAGAGGTCCAGCTGGGGATGGCCTCCCAACGAGGAAGGGGTGCCCATTGGACCCTGACCCCCCTGATGGCCCGCATACCAGTGGTGGCCTATCCAGAGCTGGATGGGCGCTTGAGGGCATCACAGCAGCCACAAGGGGGTGAGTACAGTGGCTATCATTACAACTTACGGCTGGTGGGGTAGTGGTCGGGTGGAGGATGTGTGTTAGTGGGTGGCCCTATGCCAGGCCTGACATAGCAGCGTAGGTCCTCTGGTGGCTAGGGTTCTGAAGGGATAATCCTGCATACCTAGCTTGTAAGCATTCCCTACTGGTCAGGGCTGCGTGGGTCCCAGGTGTGCTGCAGTTGGCGGTGTGTGCCCATCCTCATACCTTGGTGGCTAGCAATATCAGTGGTGGTGAAATGTATAGTGTGTAGGCCTGTTCCCTGTGTGTGAGGGTGCTGAGTACGCCAACAGTGGTGTTGGGGCAGCCATTGACCCAGTGTATCCTTTGACTCTCTCCCCCTCTTTCTTGTTTGATCATCCTTTCTGGCAGAGGAGCAGAGGCACCGGCGACGGGGGGAGCTGCATCCCACAGGACCCAGGAGGCAGAGTCCACCGATGCTGAGGGCACCAGTGGTACTGAGGGCGAGGGGAGCACCATGGCAGAGACTGGAGGGGACAATTCAGACTCAGATACCTCCTCCGATGGAAGCTCCCTGGTGGTGGCGGACACTTCTGTGACCACCCCAGCTACAGGTACAGCCGCCACCTGCGTACCAGCACCGCCCTCCCAGCAGCCCCTCAGCGAGCTGCCTGTGCCCGCTCACCCAGGAGGGTGGGCATCTCCTTCGCCCCAGACACCTCAGGCCCTGCCCCAGTCAGCCCTGCTACCCTGAGTGAGGAGGCTATTGACCTGCCGAGATCCATCTCTGTAGGGCAGACAACCATTGTGAATGTTATCCAGGGGCTGGCAGCCCAGATGCAGCAATCTAATACATTCCTGGAGGGCATTCACACTGGATTGGTGGCCCAACAGAGATCGATCCAGGCTCTGGCCTTCTCTCTGATGGCAGCCATTTTCCTGTTTCCACTGTCCCCCCTCCAACTACCACTTCCCAGTCCCATTCCCCTCAACCCCAACCCATCCCAAGTACACAGCCAGACGAGCATGCACACAGCACAACACCCAAGAGTGTCACAGGCAAACACAAGCACCACACTTCATCCCACAGGCACTCACACAAACACCATCTAGTTGCAGACACAACAACATCCACTGTTTCCACTGTCTCTCCCTCTTCCTCCTTCTTCACCTCCCACCCAGTTACGTCCACACTCACACCTGCATGCACTACATCATCATCCACTACCTGCATCATCATAACACCAAGCAGAACACACACCTCACTGGCAAACACCTCCACAACCGACATGCACACGTCCCCTGTGTCCTCTCCCACTGTGTCTGTCCCCCCTCCAAAAGTACACAAACGCAAGCAGTCAGACACCCAACAGCCATCCACCTCAAAACAGCATACAGCCCATGCCCCTGCACCCAAATCCAGCAGACAGACACCTCCAACAACCACTCCCTCATCATCCACTCCCATTACTTCTCCCTCTTCCCACCCCAATGTCCCTAAAAAGTTTTTCCTTTCCAACATTGACCTCTTCCCTCCCCCTCCCCTCCCCCTCCTGCGTCCTACACATATGGCCAGGGTATCACGGACCCAGCCAAGCACCTCACACATACAGTCCACGGGCCCAGTTCCATGTGCACCTACTTGTAGTGGAAAAGATTCCAGGCCACATATACTGAAGGGGAAGGAGCCTGCACCAGCCAGCCGAAAGGGTAAGGAGCCTGCACCTACCGTCCGAAAGGGGAAGGAGCCTGCACCAGCAGGCAAGAAGGGCAAAGAGCCTGCAACAGCAGGCAAGAAGGGGAAGGAGCCTGCACCTGCCATCCGAAAGGGGAAGGAGCCTGCACCAGCAGGCAAGAAGGGGAAGGAGCCTGCACTAGCAGGCAAGAAGGGGAAGGAGCCTGCACCAGCAGCTGTCACAGAGCCCCCACCACCAACCGTGGTTGTGCAGCCATCCGAGGGCGCAGGGGCTGTGCAGGAGCCTCCCACCACTAGCACCACCACAGTGCAGCCATCCGAGGGTGCAGGGGCGTTGCAGGAGCCGCCCACCACCAGCACCAGCACCACCACAGTGCAGCCGTCACTGCTGGCGGACGCAATGTGATCCTGCCTCCATGGGCTGCTGTGAGGCCTGTCCACTCCAGAACCAGTGGGGAAGACGGCCACTTGAGAGACTGTGGCTTTGCACTCCACAGGACAAAGCACAGGGCAGTGTCCCTTTTTCTGTACATTTGTAAATATCCGTAGCATTAGCTAAATTATTATTTATACTGTGTTGATCCTATTACAATCACTTTGGTACAATCTTGTTGTCCTTGCATTATTCAGACGATTTAAGGGGATTGACTTGTTTTCTTGTGCAGCTGGTTGTGTGTATGGTGTGTGTGTAGGGGGTGAGTATGGTGCATGTGTGTGACACTCTTGTTTTCCTCCCCCTCCCTTATGTGCTAGGCGGCTGTACTCACAGTTGTCGTCTTCGCCGGCATTGGTGTTCGTGGTGGAGCAGAACGTAGAATATCATCGGAAATACTTGTAGTTCTGGTTCCACGGTGGCGTGGTTCTTCCTTGTATCTCCAATGTGAGCCCTTTCACTTCTGTGCAGTGTTTCCGCCAGGTTTTTTATGTTGTTGGTACCGCCCCGGAAAAGGAATATGATGGGTGGATTATTGACTTCCGCCTGGCTGTAGGCCACCGCCGTGGTGCCTGTTGTTTCCGCCCTGGCGGTCGGTGTGGTACATTGGCTGTCTTTCAGAGATCTTTCCGCCATGGTCATAATTTGGCGGTAGTTACCGCCAGCCTATTGGCGGTATTACCGCCACTTTATCACCGACCGACAGGGTCGAAATGAGGGCCTATATTTTTAAATTATTTTAACATGTTTCAGTTCATATATGAATTTGATGTGTTCCTGTTTGCATAATTGTTATTATTATTTTGAAATATTGTTTGTAATTTTAAGTGATTCACTTTTTTTTTAATTCAGTGCTAATAGTAACTTGTAGCGTTGTAGCGGGTTGTTGGGTTTGTATGAAGAATTGTTTGGAAGTTCATTAAGTAATAATTGTTTAACAAATAATTTAGAATTATTTAATATAATATTAATTATGTAAGTTCTGTAATAGATATATATTTTAGTCATATTTATGGTGTGGGTTACTGGTTTTGTAGGAGAATAATGTGGGTGTTTAATCAAGTAATGCTTAATTAGCAATTATTTATTAATTATTAAATAAGTACTTAATTTATTATAAATGATGTAAATTGTGCTATAATATTTATTTTAGTTTTATTTTAGGCATGGACTGCTATGTTTGTAGAGGAAAAAAGTGGGAAGTTAATTAAGTAATAACTCAATGACAATTTTTTTTAATTGATAATTATTTAGTTGATTATCAGTTATTGTTGGACCTGTCAGCTCTTGGTGTGGTTTCCTCTTTACTTTTTGCTTCTGACCTCCTGTTCTTGAACCTTTGCAGAATTTTGTTTTTACTAGCTTTAGGACTCTGGGCACTTTACCCATGCTGACTAGTGCTAAAGTGCAAGTGCTCTCTGTCTAAATTGGATTGGTGATTGGTTTCTCCATGGTTTGCGCATTTGAGTTACTATTAAGTCCCTAGTAATGTGCATAGAGGTGCCCAGGGCCCGTAAATCAAAATGCTACTAGTGGGCCTGCAGCACTGACTCTGCCACCCGTATGAGTAGCCCTGTAAACCTGTCTCAGACCTGCCATTGCAGTGTCTGTGTGTGCAGTTTTAAACTGCCATTTCAACCTGGCAAGTGCACCCAGCTGACAGGCCCAAACCTTCCCCTTTACTACATGTAAGTCATGCCTAAGGTAGGCCCAAGGGAGCCCCATGAGCAGGGTGCAGTGTATTTAAATGGAAGGACGTGTACTGTGTGCTTTACATGTCCTGATGGTGAAATGCTGCTAAATTCAGTTTTCACTATTGCAAGGCCTATCTCTCCCATAGGATAACATGGGGCTCACCTTGAATTATCTTTTAAGTGTAGTTTCACATTAGGAGCAGATGGAGCTATAGAGACTGGGGTCTCTGAACTCACAATTTAAAATTACATCTTTTGGTAAAGTTGGTTTTTAGATTGTAAGTGTGAAAATGCCACTTCTAGAAAGTGGGCATTTTCTTGCTTAACCATTCTGTTCCTCTGACTGGCTGCTGGATACCTGTCTGGGTCACACTGACAGTTGGGATGTTTATGAGTTCATTCTAGACATTTACACAAAGAGAGCTGAAGTGTGTCATGCATATCCTGATGGGTCTTCCTGGACAAGAGTTGGGGGAGGAGCTGACACCTGCATCTGAATAGGGCTGTGACTGTCCTCACACAAAGCAGTCTCCAAGCCCCCAGAGTGTGTCTGAGGCCAGGGCAGGGAGAGGCAGGGTCTTGTCTAGTATGCAAAGACTTTCCTTTGAATTTTCCCTACTTCCAAGGCAGAAATGAGTATAAGTATTGACCTGCTGACCCCACAACTTTAGAACACTTCTGGTATAAGGACATTCTGCTGGGGATAAGAGCTGGGTGCTTGAGGAGGACCTGCCACTCTGCCTGTTGCTTTGCTGTGCTGGCCTGCTGCTGCTATCTCTTCACTGGGAGTGAAAGGACTGGACCTTGTTTTCTATATACTGCTTTCCAAAGTTCTCCAAGGACTTCAACGGGACAGCAAAGACTTAATCTGCCAGTGACTGGGCTCTTCTGCTAAAGCCTGGACCCTTGGAAGTGAAAGCTGGTGACCTAAAGACAAATGTATGCACGGCCGCCATTGAGGCAGAAAAATTGATGCAGCGCCTGCATCGTGGCTGAAAAATTGACGCAGCACAGGCGAAATCGACACATTGCCTGCTTCAGCACGGATTCATTGTTGCCATGCATGTGGATTTTCCATACATCATCCCTTGATGTCAAATCTTCAACATCAGTGAAAGCAATTAAAGTAGCGTGGCTGGAAATTGACACATTGGGGAAAGAATTGATGCATTGCCTACCCAGCGGGGAAAGAATCGACGCAAGGCCTCATTTGTGAGTAGGGAATCAACACATCACTTGCTTTCCTGATGCATCACCTGTCCTGCAGCTTTACTTTTGATGCATACCAGATACTTTGTGCTAAAACGATGTACCCATTGATTCCTTTGGAGTAAGACTCTTAACTTTAAAAATGGATATATTTTCTTGTGTATGTTGGATTTTTGTCATTTTGGTCTTGTTTACCTTAGATACATATGGGCTGTTTCTCTAAACTGGTGTGGAGTACTTTTGTGGTGTTTGCACTGTGCTACTGTGTGTGTGGGTACAAATGCTTTACACATTGCTTCTGAGATAAGTGCGACTGCTTGTGCCAAGCTACCAAGGTGGTGAGCAGGGGTTATTTTAGGGGTGTGACTCACTTACCCTGACTAGAGTGAGGGTCCCTAATTGGACAGGGTGTAAACTGACGGCCAACTAGAGACCCCACTTCTAACAGTTATGTAAATTGTTTACCTACTTTTTTATTTTCTATTTAAATATATATTTTAATATTAATAATGTTTGTATTATGAGTTTAATATATTTTCTAAATAATAGGTTTATGCAGATTTGTATTGTTTGAAGTGAAGTACTTTCCCTACTGTTGCTTAGACTGGAGTGGAAATAGTACATTTAGGCCCTCATTACGAATATGGCGGTCCGTTTCGCTACGCCGGCGGTGGCGGTAGAACCCGCCAACAGAGGAGGGGTCCGGACCTCCAAATAATGATCCCGCGAATCACCCACCGCCAGGAGAGGAGTCCCGTCGACGACAGCAGAGTCCGCCCACAGGCCGTCGGAAAGGCCCAACCCGCCCATCAAATAATGAACCACCATTCCGCCGCCAGTTCCAGGGCGGGAACCACCGCCACAAAAAGCCAGGTATAAATGAACCAAATATGAGGAACCACGTACCGGAGTCCCACAGACCGTGCAGCGGGAGCCATGGATAGAGAGCTGCAGATCATGCCGGCCCTGCTCCTTGCCATATACCTACACGACCGAGACCGCTGACGAAGACGACGACTGTAAGTACCGCAACCTACGACACAAGGGAGAAAGGGCACAGTTAAATACCCACCCACTCCACCCATCAGGCAACGCCCCCACAACCCTTCCCAGCAGCACAAGTCATACATACCATAGTATATACAAAAGCCCCACACCCATAAAAAATCAAAACAAACACCAGGGTGTAACAGCGTGCAGCCCAAACACAGGCCTCACAGAAACTTTAATAAGAAGCTCACTGAGCCAAACAGTGCAAACAGGGCCAATGGCCAGTCCGTAAAATCCCAATTGTCATGGGCCACAACGGGCCCCACCTGACTCCCACAAGTGCAGGGTACTCCACAGAACGGGGCTTCATATGGGGATCCAGGCACCTCACGGAAGGGGGGCAGAGGGTGGTGGGGGTGGTCATTTTCAACATGGGTGGGCCCTTGACTTTCTTGTGGAGGGTGGAGGGGGGCTTCTCCTTTGAAGGGGGTGGGGGCTGTTTGGCTTGGGTGGAGCTGGATGACCTAGGCTCTGACCAGGCCTTCTTCTTCTCTGGGGAAGGGGCACAGGAATGTGAAGGGTGGACCGGGTTGGGCTGTGATGTAGAAGGAGCGGAAAGGGCAAGGAGGTGGGCATGTTTGGGGACAAGACGGGGTGGGCCAGTGGGTTGGAAGAGGTCAGCACGGGAGAGGAAAAGTTTCTTGGGAACAATTGGGGTGGGTGTGGATGGGGGCGTGGGAGTGGAGGCAGAGGGAGTGGATGTATGGGATGCGTGTAGTGGGTGCAGGTGACTGCTCAGTATGCTGTTGTGTGGTGGATGTCTGATGGGTGGGTGTCTTAGTGCGTTTGTGTGTCTTGGGAGGTGGGCGGTGGACACAGTGGGAGAAGACAGACAGCTAGTGTGGATGTATGTTGGGTGGGTGTCTGCAAGTCTGGTGAGTGTGCTGCATGTGTCAACTACAGTAGAGGTGGTGAGTGCAGGTGTGGTGTATGGGGTGCATGTATGGCTGTCTGCTATTGTGGTGAGTGCAGGAAGAGGAGCAGGAACAGTGAGTGAAGGTGCAGTGCATGAGGGTGTGGATGTAGACGGGACAGACAGGGAGGCGGAAGAGATGGGCACAGTGGGTGAAGTGGACTTTTTTGTGTGTGCAGGTGTCTGTTAGCTGTGTGAATGCTTGTGGTGGGAGGTGTGGTGCTTGTGTTTTGAAGTGTGCTTCTTGTGTGTTGATGTGCCTGTCAGCGGGTCTGATTGTGTGCTTTGGACGGGTGAAGGGAGTGGGGTGCTGGAAGGGGTAGCGGAGGTTGGAGGGGGGACGGAATGGCCAGGGAAACTGGCTGCCGTCCGAGAGGAGGCCAGAGCCTGAAAAGATCTCTGTAGGGTAGACACGGCACCGTGAATGCCATCCAGATAGGCATTGGTCTGCTGCACCTCTGATGCTGGCCCCTGGATGGCATTGACGATGGTTGTCTGCCCTACAGAGATGGTTCTCAGGAGGTCAATAGCCTCCTCTGTGAGAGCAGCAGGGCTGACTGGGGCAGGGGAGGAAGTGCCTGGGGCGAAGGAGACGCCCACCTTTCTGGGTGGGCGGGCACGGGCAACTTGGTGGGGAGAAGAAGGGAGGGAGGTGATGGTATGGGGGTGGCGGAAGATCTCACGCTAGTTGTGTGTGCACTAGGGTCCGCCACCACCGGGGACCCCCATCAGAGGAGGTCTCAGAGTCACTACCTCCTGTGGTAGTAACCTCCCCCGTGGAAGTCCCCTCACCCTCCCACCCACTGGTCCCTTGGGCGTCCGTTGTCTCTGCCTCGGAGGATCTGTGGGCCGCTGCCTCCCCACTTGCCGGTGCCTCAGCTCCCTCGCCTGATGTTGATACTGTACCAAACCAACACAAGAGAACAGGGATGGGGAGACAAAACAGGAGAGGCACTTGTATATAGCTGAATGCAGATACAGAATGGCCAGACATACACCCACCCAGCAAACACACCCAACAGGCAGCACCGTACACTATGCCGATGGCCATGCCCCTGGCTACTGACCAGAATACTGCTCTACACCCATCCCCTGAAATACTTTTGGAGCTGAGGTAGGTGAAACCTGACAGGGACACCCCTACACCCTTTGGGGAACATACAGCAGATGGACACCAGTCAAATTCCTTGCTCTAGCAGCATGAGCCATATTGCACACCCAGTCATCCTTCCAGACTGCAGTATGGTCAATGAGTACTCACCCCCTTGAGACTGCTGTGCCGCCTTCAAGAGCCCATCCAGATCTGGGTACACCACTGCCAAGATCCGTCGCATGAGGGGGGTCAGTGCCTGACGGGCACCCCTTCCACGTTGGGAGGACTTCCCCAGCTGGCCTCACTGATCTTTCGCGCCCAGCGCCGCAGGTCCTCCCACTTCTTTTAACAGTGGGTGCTCCGCCGGTTGTAGACCCCCAGGGTCCGCACCTCCTTGGCGATGGCATGCTAATGTGCCCTCTTCTGGTGGGCGCTGACCTAGAAGGGCGACACAGAAATGGAACACATAGGTTTGGCACTTGCACAATAGGAACAGCTGGCAAATTGTCCAACATGGGACGGGCATTACTCTCAGACATACAGACAGTCGCACGCAGCATTCCATGCACTATGGCCCATGCAGGCTCAGAGGAGCACACATATGTCCAATCCACACCATCCATTACACACACAGTGCCCTCCAAACCCAGACTCACATGTACCTCTGGCCGTCCGTAGAGTTTGCCGTACAGGGGCAGGACCCCGTCCACAGCTTCTCCAGTTCTTCCTGGGCGAAGGCCGGGGCCCTTTCACCTGCACCATGTGGCACATCCATAGCCAGAGGCAGTCCTCAGCAGTACACAGAGTGGAGTACCTGTCCGCACGAGATCAGGGAGTCAAGTGATCAAACGATGACGAACGCGCGCACGTTCCGCGGCGGTATGCACCGTCACCGCCGGCGGCGATCATGATACACCAGGATTCCCCATTGGCATCCATGTTAGCCAATGAGGGTGCGAACAGCGGTCAACACCACCTTACGCTGTGACGTCAACCACTAGCGGTATGAGGTCACTTCCACAACGGAAGGGGCAGATCTACAGTGGGCAGACATTTTGCCATCACCGACGCATCTTCAATTTCCTACTACTCACAATGCAGGGCCTAGTAGCCACATGAAGTACCTAGGCCTCTATCCATTCCGTATAGTAGCACACATGAATTACCCTGTTCCCTCCTAGTGATGTACATGTATATCTGTCAGGTAGCAGTTATTGTAGAGGGACTACAATGAACAATGCAGTGCAGAAATGTTGAGAAGTGTGCCTTCATCACTCCTTTTTGTAACCTCTCGTAGGTACCGACCCTTGTGGCGAGGAAGGGCACAATCAGTGTACAGACCACTTGTGGATATGGGGACCATGGTGGAGCGTCGGATCATAATCACTTACAGACTCACATGTGCAACTATTCAGGACCTTTGTGCATTACTGGATCCTGCACCAACTCCGGGAAATCGTAATCAGCATGCCATTCCAACTAAGGTGCAGGTGCTCTCCGCACTCCATTTCCTGGCCACAGGCTCATTTCAAGTGACAGAGGGCATGGGTGCTGGTTTCTCACAGCCAATGTTCAGCCAGGTACTGACAAGATTTCTGAATGCATTTGTACAACATCTGCAATCCTATATGCGGTTTCCCCAAAGTACTGACTTCCCTGCCATCAAGTCTGACTTCTATGCCTTTGCAAACATTCCCCCATGTCATAGGTGCCATCGATGGCACACACATACCCATCATCCCCCCAAGAGTGAGTGAACAGGTGTACAGAAACAGGCAGAACTTTCACTCCATGAACATCCAATTGGTGTGTACTGCAGACCAGTACATTTCACATGTGAATGCCATGTTTCCAGGTTCAGTCCATGATTCATTTGTGTTGAGGAACAGTAGTGTGCCACAGAAGATGGAACAACTACAAGAGGACAGAGGGTGGATCATAGGTAAGTTTGCCTGTCAATAACTGACACATTGCAGAAAACCAGCCTGTCTGACTAAGGGACATATCAATTACGAGTCTGTATTGAACCATTTTGTAGGTGATTCTGGCTATCCAAACTTGCGTTGGCTCCTGACACCAGTGAGGAATCCCAGGACGGATGCAGAGAGGAAATACAATGAGGCCCATGGATGTACCAGGAGGGTAATAGAGCGTACTATAGGTCTCCTGAAGGCTAGATTCCGGTGTCTACATATATCTTGGGGTTCCCTGGCCTATGGGCCTGATAAGGTGTGTAGAATAGTGGTGGCATGCTGCACAACGTGGCAGTGAGACATTCTATCCCCCTCATGGAGGTGGAGGGTGCTATAGGTCCTGATCAGCTACCTCAGAGAGGTGAGGAGAGTGATGGTGAGGATGAGGAAGGGGAAGATGTCCATTCCAGGAACCAACTGATACAACTCTACTTCCAATAACTGTGTGGGACTTAAGCCTGTCATTGGGGTTAGTGACTAATACTGTCAGTGTGCTCTGTCATATAGGGGGGATTGGACATGATAGGCGATACATGGACCACTTCTGCATGGTACTGACAGAAAATATATGCATTACCTCCTTGCCACCATTTGGGCACACAGTACCACTATCAAGCACAAATTGACAATAAAGATATTCTCTGCCAGTTGCATCCATACTCCACATTGTTCACAGTTTAAGACAGGGGACAGTGTTACAGGTGTGAAATGTGTTTTATTGGTAGAATTGAGTGAATTGTGCTATATAAAGTGATGGGAGTCGTAAGGGTTGGGTGTCCTCAAAACCAACTTGGTGACAGCCTTGTTGGATGGTTTAGATGGGTCAGTTTTGTTGAACAATACTTAATATTGCCCTCAGCTAAGTGTTGTTGGTGAATGGGTGGGATGGTTGCTTTGCATTAGTAGCAGATTCAATTGTTAGAGGGGGCCTTGTTCTTAGCTGGGTTTACAGTGCCATGTCTTGGCCCAAGTGTACATTTGGGCGCCTGCTCTGGAGCTTCTTGGGGTGGCATGGTTGGCCCTTGGGTTTCCTGGGAGGGTATTTCCTGGGATGTTTCTGCTGCTTGGGTCATCAGATGCTGGTTGTCCAGGGCTGTTGTGGGGGCCTCTTGTCCGGTGTGGGTGTCAGACTGTTTTTTTACCAACTGCAGCAGTGCTTCAGCAACAGTGGCCATTGTGGCATTGTGCTCTTTCCACTGCCCCATGGCCTGTTGGTGTTGTTGCTGCTGCATTCTTTGACTTTGCTCCAGGGTGGACACAATCTGTGCCAACCTGTCTTGGGTATGTTGGTAGGCCCCCAATACCTCTGCAATAAGGTCCTGGGCTGCTGTATCCATCCTGTGGCCTCCCCCCTGGCCCACTGGGACACTTGAACTTGCCCTAGCCCCCTGTGCCTGTGTCCCCTGCACAGGTCTGGACGTGCCACTTGTACTGGGGCCCTCACCTTCCTGCATGTTGTGAGTGGGAGACTGTGGCCTCTGTAGCTGTGTTCCACCAGTCTGTGCCCTGGGTACACTGGTGTGGGTACGCCTCCCCTGACCTGCTGGTCTTTATTGGGTTTTAGGGGTGACAGTGGTTTCCTGGGTGGGGCTGCTGCATGGTGAGAATCCAGGGCTGTGTGAGGGGCCTGCCTGCTCATCAGTGTCCAGGGATGCTTCGCCAAGGTCTTGTGAGGTGGCTCTGTCTCCCTGGAGGGCAGTGGCACTCCTTGTCCCGTCCGTTAGGGTTGCATGGGTGGTGGTGCCTGTTTGGGGACATACACATGTCTGTTACATATGCATGTAGGTTTGAGGTGTACAGGACTGTGCTATTTTGTGCTGGTGTTAATTTCAGTGGCCTTGCAGGGTGCCTTTGTGAGGCTGACATAGCATTTAGCGCCAGTGGTGGGGTTGCATTGTGGTGGGGGGTATTGTTCCATTGTGGGTACGTGCAGGGGTGGGTGGCTGTGCACAGCGGGAGTGATGTGGGCCTGTTAGTGGGTTGTAGGTAATGCAGGGTGGTGGATGTGGCGGGTAATGGCTGGGTGGGGTGTAGGTCCAGGTGGGTTTAGGTGGGGTGGGGTGGTGCATGCATTGCAGATGTGTTGTATATGGGGTAATTGTAGATGACTTACCCAAGTCCATTCCTCCAGTGAGTCCAGTGAGTCCCTCTGGGTGCAGGATGGCGAGGACCTTCTCCTCCCAGTCGGTGTAGTCGGGTGGTGTTGGTGGTGGCCCTCCCCCAGTCTTCTGCACTGCGATGTGGTGCCTAGATGCCATGGCCCTGACCTTCCCCCGCAGGCTGTTCCATCTCTTCCGGATGTCATCCCTGGCGCATGGATGGTGTCCCACTGCATTCACCCTGTTGACAATGGTCTGCCACAGCTCAATTTTCCACGCGATGGGTGTGTGCTGCACCTCGGCCCGAATATTTGTGGCTCCACCTTCAGGATCTCGTCCACCATGGTCCTTAGCTCCCTTTCGGTGAACCGTGGATTTTTGGGGGGGCAGGGCATGGTGAGTGTGGTGGATGGCATCGGGACTGGGGACGGGGTAAGGGTGCTCCTCTGTGGGTCGATGTGCGTCTCCTGTATGCTGCAGTTCGCTGTCTGGCTCTGGTGCTCTCCGTCTTCTTGTCCTGGTTTCGTTGCAAGGGATTGTGGGGTGTGCCTGGGGGTGTTTTATGGGGTTCTGGATGTGTGTCAGGTATGTGGGTGATACGCCTATCCAATGTGTGCACTTGTTGCTGTTAAGTCCACTTGCCGCCCGTGGCGGTCGCCAGTAGTCGTCTGGCCTCCACTGTCCGCCGAGGTGATTTGTGCATCATTATTTGGAGGGCGGGATGTTGGTGTGGTTGGTGGTGGCAGGGTGGGGTGGGCCGGGATTCCTGCCGACAGAGTCATGTCGGGGAGTGGTGGTCTGGGAATTTTTGGCGGGGTTGGGTTTTTCGTTCATTATATTGCGGGTTTCCATTCACCGCCAACGGCGGGATTCTGTTCACCGCCGACACGGTGGTCAGCAGTCTTTCCCACCATGTTCATAATGACCACCTTAATCCCTTGAAAGTCCAACGCTTTCCATACTGTTGCACAGACTGGAGTGTGAATAGTAAATCTTACCCCTCAAAGTCCATCACTTTCCCTGCTTTTGCACTGTTGGTGGTGAGAATAGTAAATGTAAACTTCCGAAGTCCAACACTTTCCCTACTGTTGTGCTGACTGGCATGGGAATAAGTAAATGTAACTCTTCCAAAATGCAACAATTTCCAAACTGTTGCTTAGGCATGAGTAGGAATAATAAAATTAACCCCTCCAAAGTCCAATACTCTCTACCGTTGCACTGTTTCGAGTGGGAATAGTAAATATATCCCCTCCTAAGTCCAACATTTTCCCTACTGTTTGGAGTGGAAATGATAAACTTAACTCCTCCGATGTCCAACATTTTCTTTACTGTTGCACTGACTTGAGTAGGAATAGTGAATGTAACTCCTCCAATGTCTAATACTCTTCCTGCTGTTGTCTAGACTGGAGAGGAACTAGTCAATTTAATTCATCCAAAACCCAACGCTTTCCCTACTGATGCTTAAACTGGATGCTTAAAATGTAACCCCTCTGAAGTAAAAAACTTTCCCTATTGATGCACAGACTGAAGAGAGAATAGTAAATCTCACCCTTCCAAAGACCAACACTTTCCCAACTGTTGCGCTGTTTGTAGTGGGAATAGTAGGTTTAACCTCTCCGAAGTCCAACTTTTTCCCTACTTTTATGTTGGTTGGGGTGGGAATAATGAATTTAACCCCTTCAATGTTCAACACTTTCCCAACTGTTGTGCTCTTTGGAATGGGAATAGTAATTTTAACCTCTCCAAAGGCTGAAACTTTCCCTATCTTTGCAGTGTCTGGAGAAGGAATTGTAAACAAAACCCCCTCTGAAGTCTAATACTTTTTCTACCATTGCATCCCTACCATGTCGTGGGACTAGTTAATCTAACGCCTCTGAAGTCTAACACTTTGCCTACTGTTACACTGGTTAGACCGGTTATAATAAATGTAACCCCTCCGAAGTCCTACACTTTCCCTATCGTTGCATAAACTGGAATGGGGATGGAATAACTAGTAGTCCCAGACTCCAATATTTTTCCTAGTATTAATTACATATATTTTTTATTTGTTTCTAATCTTATATTTTTGTAAATATTTTTATAATTTTTTTGTATTTCTGTTTTTGTGGTTTTTAGCAATTTCATACTTTGTTTGGTAATTTATTTGATTTATAAGTATTTTTTAAATATATATTTATATATATATATATAATCGATAGACAGGTATGTCTGAAAATATACATGTACATTTATATTTATATATTCTCTGTTCTTTACATTAGTTGTATTTTTTTCAAAATTTTAAAAATAAAAATAATGTAAAATATATATTTTAAATAATTGTTACACTATATATATATGTATATATAAATATATATATATATATATATATATATATATAGATGTATGTATATATACATAGTAACAGACAATCCTACATATTTAAACACATATACACATACATACATTTTTGTGGTTATATAATTATATATTTATGTGTAGTAATAAGTATTAGTGTAATTTATGTAATTACATAAGATGAATGTTATATGCTAGCACATTTAAAATGTACTACTTTAAATTTTATATTAAACATTTTTTATGGTTTGGACAATAGTAGTGTTAAACAATATTTTATTTCTGATATTTTTGTACTTACATTATAAGTATACAGACATGATATTTTGGAAAATTATATTATTGACATAATATTGTGTAAAACAATATTGTTTGCCTCAATATCGTGTCAGTGATCCAGTCGGTCCAGCCTATTTAGGACTGATGATATGAGGCACTTTGTTTTCAGGACTGCCATGAAAAGCCTGGCATTCTGAACAGATATTTAAAAAACATATTTCTCAAACACTGGGAGAAACCTCAGGCAAGAGCTCATCTCTAAATATGCCAGGGCAAAGAATGTTATTACCTCATAATTGTAGCAGTAGTTTTAAACTAAATTAAATGCACTTTCTAAATTTATTGTAGTCTTTCTGCCAACGCTAAGACTATTACCATATTGTTAATTGAACAAACATAAATAAGATAAATAAGGAAAGTATTGATAACCTAATCATAATGTTAAAATACATATTAAGGAACTGAGGCACTATTCTTTATTCAAACTGACTGCAGACCTACCAGAATATTTATTTTTTTCTTTTTGAAGTGTATTTATAGCACACTGTGAATTTGCGTTGAAAAGATGTTGCAATGGTAAGCCTCTCTCAGTAAGTACTAGACTGTAATACATGGTTTATGTTCACTACTGTGATAACTAAGCTGAACTCAATTGCTTTGTGTCTAACTAACATCGGTATTCATTGCTGCATACTGAATAATATACGAGCAAAAGGCAATAATGTTTGTTTTAACTTAAAACAAAACCTAACCCTGATACTAGCCCTAACTTTTAATCAAATTGAATTGTTATTTATTAATTTGACTAAAATTAAAGTACCCTAATGTTAAACTGAATTAACTGAATTTAAAGGATGATCAATTAAATTACATTAAATTAAGTGTTTAACCAGAACCCTTTTTCATTTTAGTGGGAAGTGTGAAATCAATTCTTACCCAAGGCTTACTTTAATCTATCTCAAAATGTGGTTAAATACTATTGTACATATCTGCAATGACAATTATGTAGTGCTCTGTTGATGTAGGGCCAGTGATGCAGTGGAGGTTTCCCCACTTCACATACTGTTGCATTAAGGATTTAGAAGCCAAATGTACAAAGTGCTTTTGAGGTCACACAACTTTAGATTCTCAAACATCCAGGTTTTGCGATGGCAAAAGCACAGGTCTCAATGTATAAAAGCCATTTGCAATTTAGCAAAATTACTTTGGTGCCCCATTTGGACTGAAAGGGGACTTCCTCTCCTCTTTGTGAGAAATATTGGGAATGTCCACTTTTTGTGTGAGGTCTTGTAATGAATGCTTTTTAGGAGGGCTTCCACAGTGCCCCATTCTCTACCCTCTTCATACCACTGTTGTTTCTCCTCTGCCACCACTGCCATTGGGATGCTCTGTCTGCTGATAGGGGCCCCTGCCTCTTCCTCCACCACTGCTACTACAACAGGGTGCCTGGATATTGGCATCAAGCTCCATTTGTTATACCACCATTCCAACACGGCTGCCAGAAATACACCCTATGTGAATATAGTAGAATGCATGGGCCCAAGTACTTTTTCCCTACACCTTGTCAGCCACTTCACATTGACCAATGGACACTGCATTTTTAGTGCATGAATGTATCCATCCTCAAGAATTTCCTGCAATCTTTTTTAGGAATGTCTTCCTATTTGACCTTAGCCTAAATGTCTATTATTTTTCCACTGTGGACAGTGTTTTGACAGTGTTTTGATTGCGACTGTACATCTCTGATCATCTTCAATAATCGATCTCCGTTTCAAATGAAGCATAGCTTGTAGGGAGAAAGGCTGTAAAAGTTGATGCGTATGGAGAATTTTCCTTCCTGCCTATACAAAGGTTAATGTTTAGAACCCCCTCTGGCGAAAGCAATTTGTCAGAAAAATATTCTCTACAGTGAAGACTTCTGGATGTATTTTAACTGCTTTTTAATCTCAAGCTCATTAATCACAAAAAAACTTGCATTGGTCTCCCTTGGTAAACATACACAACTGTGTTTATTTACATTCACTGTGCCAACAAGCAATTGTTCGAGCTTAAGGTAATTGTGAACTATTGATTTTATTTCTTGAGTGATTGATGCCAAATTTTATATGATGGAACAATATTAATCAACTATAATAAGGGTATTGCATAAGTGGAAAACTAATGGTTGTGGTTTATTTATGTAAGGGCCAACTATTTTAAAATAGCATTTGCTTGTGAATAGCACAGTGGTGTACATTCCTTGTCAGGAGGCTTTTTCTGAAAAAACTTTGCAATTTCTCTGGGTCACATTTCGATTAGACTTCATGAGTAAAAGCATTTTAAACTCCTTGGAGCTAGTGTAGGCTAACATGGCAGGTTCGATGTGCTTTCCAAGTTTCATCTCACACTAGTGATAGTACTCACAGTGCTCACAGTTTAGCAGTTTCAACTTCTGACACTTGTTGGAGGAAAATCTATCAATAAAGTAAGACAGAACAATTTTACACAACAATATGGTTTTAATCAGTCAATCAATCGGAAAAATCAGCCAGTCTCAAAAAGAGACCAAAGTCTGAAGTTCAAAGTTCTGGGTTAGAAACAGTGGCATGTATACTGTAAAAACCACAAGAACACATGAGGTTGAAATTCCTAAATGATGTAAATAACAAGCTGGGCAGAAAATATATTGTCAACATACATAAGTATTTCTAAGAATTGTGTATGTGTCCATGTTTAGCAGAAGCCCCCTCTTGTGTTTTTTTTTGTAGTTCTCAGAATGAGAGTGAGATAACCTAGAAAACATTTTTGGTTTTCTGCACAGCAGGTGATTATCTCTTGTTTGACGTCATTGGGCCCAGCCCAGACTATCTAACTTTAGCATATTCTCAACAGGCTTGCACTAAGGCAGAATCCACCCTTGTTTACACCTGGATGGACGCTGCTCTATTGGGCATAACTCCACGTCCAGAGGCTGACAACAGTTGTCCCAAGTATTGGACTTCATCCTGACAGTACTGTAATTTGTCTCTGTCCACCATTGAACAGGGATACACTGTCTTTTCTACACTGCTCCTTTGTCAGACTACAGATCAGTAGGTCATCACCATACTACAATACTGTGCTGTCACATTGAAAATTGGTGAGGTCATTATTGACCTTCCTGTGTAAGATGCTAGGGAACTCCCAGTACTCTTGAGGTAATCGAGTATAAAGGTATTGAGAATCACAATAGGACAATGCTGTCAAATAGTGACTATCTGGATGCAGGGGAATGCTAAAGAATGCGTTCATTAAGTCTATGACTGAAAAGTATTTAGCATCTTGGGGTACATTGGTGAAAATAGCAGATGGGTTGGGCCCCCCAGGGAATTATGGTATCACTATGTCATTTAGGGGGCTCAGGTCTTAAATCATACGACACGAGTTGCCCTTGGCCTTCTTGACTGGGTAAATTTTGATGTTGCAGGGGGATACACCTGGGTATATGACTCCCTGCTCCACTAGTGCCTATATAATGGGAGCAATGCCCTCCTCAGCTTCTTTCGATAGAGGTTATTGTCTCACTCTTGGCAGTATTGCTCCTTCCTTCAGGGTTAGTCTAAATGGTACTGCTGTGCAGATGAGGCCTACATCATGGGGGCCTTTTGCCCACAAATTATGGGGTACCTGCACAAGGTCATTGTCTTTGATAGGGCTGAAGAAATTTCTTTGTACCGCAGGCCTTGCCTCCAGTCTGGTGTGTAGGCTACATTGTCTTAGCAAACAATCTCTGTCCTTCTGCGGTCATCAACAAACAACTGGTCATCTGATATGTCTCTCACCTGTATATTGAGATCATGAAAGATGACACATGCCCACATCGCACCTGTGTGGTCACTTGCCATCAGTGTCCAATAGGTGGGAGTCCCTTGCAGAGCCTCTATTTCCAGAATGAGGTCTTGGTCTAATAAGATAAAGTTCTTTGGTAATTCAACCAATTTCCCTGTCAATTCTGGTGTATCTGTTATGATAGTGTGCACTGCTGCAGTGAAGGTTAAAAGGTCTGTGGGTCTAGCCCTAACCTGCTCACAGCCTAAAACGTGTGTGACCGTAGTCATGATGCGTGTACAAGATACTCCTGGTGTAGAACATTACATAGTTCCATCTTCTTCAAAGATAATAGGCATGTTTAACTTTGCCATGAGATCACATCCTAGCAAATTGGTTGGGGCAACCGTCAACATACCTCCCCCCTAGTTCCATCTCCACAGGGTTAGTGAAAGGAGCCTTCATCACATCCCTGGAGAACCCCTGTGTGTCCATTGATGAATTTGACAATAGGAGACCCCTCTCACAATACAGGAACTAGTGGTCCCAGTGTCAATGAGAAAGGTGTACTCCTTGTCATTTATGGCTACTGTCACAGTGGGTTTCTCGTCTGGCCTGTGAGTTACCAATTAGACTGGACACATGAGACTACTCTGCAGACTCCTTCGTTGGGCACATCCTCCCATGTAATTTTGGTTTAATGGGTCCCCCCCAACAGTTACCTCTCCTTGTGAGTTCCGGTGCTACAAGGTGGGCTGCCCCTTCTGTTGTGTCCCATGCTGCATATGGGGTATGAGTTGCTGTAACTGCTGGGACGGTATCCGTGGTTGTGGCAGCAATTGCATTTGGGGCTGTGGAAGGTACATCACCTGTGGACTCATGGCAGGTTGTGCCAGAATACCACCAGGTGGTGCCATTTGTTGTCCATATGCCACCCTTGTCTGGTTGTGAAGTTTATCTTCCTTTTTGAGCCTACAATCTGCAATAGTGGCATGTCTGTCCACTCTGGAATGTGCTTTCTCTATTTCCCCAACACTTTCCATGCCCTCTTCCTCCATTATTCCTGTTATTACCTCTCTGGGCATACTGATTGGGTGGCATCGGGGTTCCCAGAGAGGGCACATCCAGTGACACTGCAGCTAGCTGGGTGATGGCAGTGACAATTCCTCCCTCTGTTTTCTTGGTCAACTTCTGCTGGACCAATTTAGCTGCTGCTTTCTCTATTTTGTCTTTCTTACTTTTTTTCATTTCCTCTCTCCTATTACAGAAATGTATTGTGTGCCTGTATCTCTGTCCATGGTTTGGCATCAATGGCCACTATATTATCTAGTTTGTCCTGCACTTCAGCTGGTACACCCTTCTTCACTATGTTATAAAAAAGTATTGCATTCTGTCCAACTCTCCCCTAATTCTTTTTTAAATTTTTCCTTCATTCTGCTGAATAATTAGGCTGGATCCTCATTTGGCTGCATTGTCTCTGTCATAAGAGACCCAATGTCTGGCCTGTCTAGATACATTTTTCTCAATTGTTTCCAAACAATTCCCCTTACTCTGTTAAAGGATGCCCCATCACATTTTAAGTTGGTCAATGCCACATCAGTTACTCCTGCCTTTGTGAACAGTGTGTCTGTTAGAAGAGTAATCCATGCGGTATGTTTTTCTAAAGCTGCTATCCATTTCCAAGCACCTTCAGTGAGCAGTAGCAGCTGTTTTTTAAGATTTTTTTTTTTATCCATCTGGGGCCATGGTATATACTGAGGCACCCCTGGGCCTTTCGATAGCAAGGGCAATTGTGTCAAGACTGTAGCCCTATGGCCAGTAGGGTGATAGGAGTCATACTTACAAGCATACCTCTGTCACACTCGGAGACTTTCTTACAAATAGGGATAGTCCCAGTAAGGAACCTCTATGCCCGGAGAAATGCATATTTCTGCATTTGTCATATTTTGGGGCTCCAACGAACCCTCTTGCAGCAATGGTGTCATCTGTGATGTCAATCCCTTTTTACAACCCACTAGGCTGTCAGTAAAAGGGACAACATTATGCCAACTATTCTCAGGTTGTGTGTAAGGAAATGCCTCCTTGGCATGGTTACCCCCTGACTTTTTGCCTTTGCTGATGCTAAGTTATGACTTGAAAGTTTGTTGGGACCCTGATAACCAGGCCCCAGCACCAGTGTTCTTTCCTTAAACTGTACCTTTGTCTCCACAATTGGCACAACCCTGGCACCCAGGTAAGTCCCTTGTAACTAGTACCCCTGGTACCAAGGACCCTGATGCCAGGGAAGGTCTCTAAGTGCTGCAGCATATTATGCCACCCTGGGGACCCCTCACTCGGCACATGCACACTGCCTCACAGCTTGTGTGTGCTGGTGGGGAGAAAATGACTAAGTCGACATGGTACTCCCCTCAGAGTGCCATGCCAACCCCACACTGCCTGCGACATAGGTAAGTTCCCCCTCTAGCAGGCCTTACAGCCCTAAGGCAGGGTGCACTATACCACAGGTGAGGGCATATGTGCATGAGCACTATGCCCCTACAGTGTCTAAGCAAAACCTTAGACATTGTGAGTGCAGGGTAGCCATAAGAGTATATGGTCTGGGAGTTTGTCAAACACAAACTCCACAGTTCCATAATGGCTACACTGAAAACTGGGAAGTTTGGTATCAAACTTCTCAGCACAATAAATGCACACTGATGCCAGTGTGCAATTTATTGTAAAATACACCCAGAGGGCATCTTAGAGATGCCCCCTGAAAACATACCCGACTCCCAGTGTAGGCTGACTAGTTTCTGCAAGCCTGCCACACACAAGACATGTTGCTGGCCACATGGGGAGAGTGCCTTTGTCACTCTGTGGCCAGGAACAAAGCCTGTACTGGGTGGAGGTGCTTCTCACCTCCCCCTGCAGGAACTGTAACACCTGGCGGTGAGCCTTAAAGGCTCACCCCCTTTGTTACAGCGCCACAGGGTATCCCAGCTAGTGGAGATGCCCGCCCCTCCGGCCACTGCCCCCACTTTTGGCGGCAAGGCTAGAGGAGATAATTAGAAAAACAAGGAGGAGTCACCCACCAGTCAGGACAGCCCCTAAGGTGTCCTGAGCTGAGGTGACCCTTACTTTTAGAAATCCTCCATCTTGTGGATGGAGGATTCACCCAATAGGATTAGGGATGTGCCCCCCTCCCCACAGGGAAGAGGCACAAAGAGGGTGTAGCCACCCTCAAGGACAGTAGCCATTGGCTACTGCCCTCCCAGACCTAAACACACACCTAAATTCAGTATTTAGGGGCTCCCCAGAATCTAGGAAACTAGATTCCTGCAACCTTAACAAGAAGAAGGACTGCTGACCTGAAGCCCTGCAGTGAAGATGGAGATGACAACTGCTTTGGCCCCAGCCCTACCGGCCTGTCTCCCAACTTCAAAGAAAACGGCAACAGCGATGCATCCAACAGGGACCAGCGACCTCTGAAGCCTCAGAGGACGGCCCTGCAACCAAACTAAGAAACTCCTGTGAACAGTGGCCCTGCTCCACAATCTGCAACTTTCTTGCAACAAAGAAACGACTTTGAAGACTACACGTTTCCTGCCGGAAGCGTGAGACTTTCCACTCTGCACCCGACGCCCCCGGCTCGACCTGCGGAAAACCAACACTACAGGGAGGACTGCCCGGCGACTGCGAGCCCGTGTGAAGCCAGAGACAACCCCCCCTGAGCCCCCCAGCGACGCCTGCAGAGGAAATCCAGAGGCTCCCCTTGACCGCGACTGCCTGTAACAAGGGACCCGACGGCTGGAACCAACACTGCACCTGCAGCCCCCAGGACCTGAAGGAACTGAACTCCAGTGCAGGAGCGACCCCCAGGCGACCCTCTGCCTAGCCCAGGTGGTGGCTACCCCGAGGAGACCCCCTAGTTCCTGCCTGCATCGTTCAAGTGACCCCCGGTTCTCCCCATTACTTCCTATCTGAAACCCAACGCCTGTTTGCACTCTGCACCCGGCCGCCCCCGTGCCGCTGAGGGTGTACTTTCTGTGCCTGCTTGTGTCCACCCCGGTGTCCTACAAAACCCCCCTGGTCTGCCCCCGAGGACGCGGGTACTTACCTGCTGGCAGACTGGAACCAGGGCACCCCTATTCTCCATTGAAGCCTATGTGTTTTGGGCACCTCTTTGACCTCTGCACCTGACCGGCTCTGAGCTGCTGGTATGGTAACTTTGGGGTTGCCTTGAACCCCCAATGGTGGGCTACCTTGGACCCAACTTCGAGACTTGTAAGTGTTTTACTTACCTGTGAACTTAACCTTTACTTACCTCCCCGAGGAACTGTTGATTTTTGCACTGTGTCCTCTTTTAAAATAGCTTATTGCCATGTTTGTCAAAACTGTACATGATATTGTGATTATTCAAAGTTCCTAGAATACCTGAGTGAAATACCTTTCATTTGAAGTAGTACTTCTAAATCTTGAACCTGTGGTTCTTAAAATAAACTAAGAAAATATATTTTTCTATATAAAAGCCTATTGGCCTGGAGTAAGTCTTTGAGTGTGTGTTCCTCATTTATTCCCTGTGTGTGTACAACAAATGCTTAACACTACCCTCTGATAAGCCTACTGCTCGACCACACTACTACAAAATAGAGCATTAGAATTATCTCTTTTTGCCACTATCTTACCTCTAAGGGGAACCCTTGGACTCTGTGCACACTATTTCTTACTTTGAAATAGTATATACAGAGCCAACTTCCTACATTGTGCTGCTATTTCATTGGGCGTCAAATCATTACCTGGACACATAGGGAGTACATGTGCCAGATATTTCCTCAGTGTCATCTGTCCTGCTATGCCAAATGTTCCCTTTCTCCCATACGGGTGGTGCGCATGCACACCATTGAATGCCTATCTCCTCAATGCCCGTTGCCCTCTTTATATAGCGTGTCCTTCCTTATTGTTTTCTTCTTCCACACATGCAAAAAGAACAGATTATGGATGGAATGCTGAACAATGCACACATTCACTACCCAGTCACAAATATCTGGGTTTAATCCATTGTTTTTTTGCTCACCACACGACCCCAGGTTGGACCCAGCCATATTCAAATCAGTCTTGACACTGTTCCCTATAGGAATAGTCCAACCCAAAATGCCAAGCCAGATCCTCCCTAGACCAGAAACAAACATTCTCGGACTAGTTTCAGGGTATCACCTTCATCAGCCAGACTAGCTTGAATCCAGTGGCATAGTGAGCATGAGACCTACATCTGGGCATACCCTTCCCACTTAGGGCGACAAATGCAAAAAGAACCGATGATGGATGGAACACTGAACAATGCAAACATTCACCCCCAGTCACAAAGATCTTGGTTCAATCCATTGTTTTTTTGTTTACCCGCCACCCCAGTTTGGACCCAGCCATATGCAAATCAGTCTTGACCCTGTTCCCCATGGGAACAGGCCAGCCCGAACTGCCAAGCCAGATCCTCATTGGACCGAAAAAAAGTACTCTAGGACTGGTTTCATGGTATCACCCTCCTTCAGCCAGGCTAGCTTGAATCCAGTGGCGCAGTGAGTAAGTGGGCTTCTATTTACTTCATGGGTTATTTCCAAACTTCACATAAAATGTTATTAGTCCATGAAGGTGAACATCAGATATATTTATCCCTTATTTCTAAAAAAGTTAGTTCACACATATATTTTAGGTAGGTACATTTATGGGTGGCCTCAGTGGGTTTTTGCCTGATGCAAACAAAAACAATTAAAAAAATAAATAAAAAAAACTACATACATATAAATATATATTAAATATGTATATATCTATATCTAGCTATATATCTATACATATATATATATATATATATATATATATTTATATATATATATATATATATATATATATGTGTGTATATATATATATATATATATATATACATTTAAACAATTAAGTTATTGTGAAAATGTATATATAGCCAAACTCGTGGGGAGGACGCCACCGCCATGGTGGTGCTTTCCCCCAAGTGTATTACAATGTTTCCGCCGGGATGACTGGTGGGAACATTGCAGTATGCAGTTCCTGCCGGGCTGTCCAGCAGGAACAGTGCTACAATATTGGTCTTGACTCTATAAAGGGAGCCAAGGCCAATATAATAGCACTTAAGCACCATCATAATGCGCACTGTCTGCAGACAGTGCGCATTCCGGCAGTGTAGGCATGGACAGTGCCGGGGCCCCTCTGTGGCCCCTGATGCTGGCTTTCCGACAGCCTTTCAATGGCAGGGTCCCCATCATGGAAAGGCTGGTGCAAAGCTGACTTGTGATCAGCCAGGAGGTGCTAAGTTGAGCGCAGCCCTGGCTGAGTACAACTCAGGCCGCCATCACCACATCAGGAACCATGTTCCTGGTGGGGATGGTGGTCTTTAGGTGGGTCTACGTGCCAGGGTTGTAATGTGGCAGTCAGACCGCCTGGATGCAGCGGTCCAACCATCACCACGAGTGTGGTGGTCCTCATACCACCACACTCGTAATGAGGCCCAAAGTATGAGTCTGTGTGAGTGACCATTGCTCTTGGCTCCACTGAGATGTTGCTATGGCTTCAATATATTCTGTTGTCGGGGCCAGTGTCACACATAAACAATTGAAATAGACTATCTATATACATATTTATTCACTGTGCACTGTTTCACCAAGAAGAGCAGTTCCCCACTTTCAGGATGTTTTTTAATCATTACTTCAGATTATGCTAAAAATATTATTTTATGTCGTGCTGTGCCTCTCTGTGTGTCTAAAGTTGTTCATGTGGGGGTCTCTAAAGTGTTTGGCCAATTTTCCACCATCTCTTCTTAATAATTATGATATGTTATCCTTAGACCGCTTCCCTCACTACTTCTGAGGGATTGCTCAATCCTTTTAGAAGTCTCCTATAGAGAGCCTTACTCTTGGAAAATCAACTGCAATTGGTTTTGTAGATTTTAAAATGAACTCCTGTATTCTAAGTATGAGAAAGTCTTGTTTGCAGATACCTGAAAGGTAGTTGATGATATTCTTATTTATAGTAGCTGATAATTCTTATTCTGTCTGTAAATCATCAAGAAATATGGATATGCCCCAGTCTATGCTCCAAGCGTGAGGTTCTATAGCTCCATACTGGGGATAATGGTTAATAATTATCATGGGGTTCATGAGGCTACTACACTACTTCTTCCATAGGGGACAATGGTCTTACATTAGTTCTTTGGAAGGTTCTTTTTTAGTTGTCTGGCAGGGGTACTTCTGTTATGTCAATGTAAGTTCTATTAAGGCCTAGAGGTAATATACTATAAATAACTAGGCGTTCATAAATTTCTAACATTGAGGGGTTATTCAATGGTATTAGTATTTGCTGATCTACTAAGGTCAGTTCTGTTGGAGAGGGCAACAGCCTGACCATTATAAAAATGGATAATTAATTTGAGGGTCTGTTGTAATTGATTAGTTAACTGTTAGGACATTAACCTATTCAGCCAATTACTTTAAACTTTCATGTAAAGTATTGTAAATTATCCCTCATAAGACCAGAACATCTAATGCTTATTCCTAATTTATACACTAAATAACATACATTTATATACTAACATTAATATGTGGCCTCATTTCTATCTTATACGTACATGTGCATATACAACAACCAAAACACTACTGCATCAATCCTAAATTACACACTAGGGCAAACAAAGCATTTCTGGTCACTTCCCTCTGGATTCGTAGAGAGGACAACTTTTCACTATTTTGCAGGACATACACTAATTACTCAGCCTCAAACCCTGTTCTGCCCTGATCAATTTCAACTATGTAGTTGAGTCCCTTGTATCGTCTGCTCTTACCACCGGGATCCCTTGATATTGTGTCAATACACCATCTTGCATGCAAACAATGAAATTATATATTATTGTAAAAATTGTTACTGTCTTTGCATATGAAAAAAGGAATGGGCCTCGTACTGTTTTTCCACCTTAAAAACACCAAACATGCGAGTCATACCTGCCCCTTAGAAATGCAGAGACTTTTACTGAACAATGACGTCTCTTTACCTTTCAAAAGTACGCCAATCACTTCTGGAGGGACAGGCAGTATTCTGGGCTGGCAGATGGTAAAGTCAAGCAGAGCTCCTGGCTGTCTCGCCAAGATGTTGGAGGAAAATCTGTCAATAAAGTAAAACAGAACAATTTTACTCAATAATATGGTTTTAATCAATCGATCAATTGGGAAAATCAGCCAGTCTCAAAAAGAGACCAAAGTCTGAAGTTCAAAGTTCTTGATTGCAAGCAGTGGTATATGTACTGTAAAAGCGATTAAAAAACAGGAGTTACAAATTCCTATGTGATGTAATAGCAAGCTGGGCAGACATGATATTGTCACAATAAATAAGTATCCCAAGAATTGTGTACATGTCCTTGTTTAGCAGAAGCCCCCTCTTGTGCTTTTTTTGTAGTTCTCAGAATAAGGATGAGATAACCTAGAAAATTTTTTTTGGTTTTCTGCATAGCAAGTGCTTATCTCTTGTTTGACGTCTTTGTGCCCAGCCCAGCCTATCTGACTTTAACATATTCTGAACAGGCTTGCACTAAGGCAGAATCCACCCTTGTTTACACCCTGTGCTCAATAATGATGCAAAACCATTTTCTTCTGTCAAACTCTTGATGTGTTTCTTAAAACTAATGTGCACTATGACCTATATATTTTTGCAAAACCCACAGGTATCTTTTTCAGCACATCCATTTATTAGGCTGGTTCACTACTTGCATTGGTTTTAAAACTATCCCTCACCTGAAATGTTTGTATTGGGGTTTGGGGTTTTATATTTGTGATTGTCTATAAAATGTATTCCCATTATTTCCCTACATCACACTACTCACACACTCCCAAGAGTATCAGTTACGCTTCAGACAGCATGCTTAAAACCCTCACAGTCTGCCACTCACCCTTTGAACTCCCAGAAACTAGCTGTCGCACACTACCAACAACACATTTAGCGCCAGATGTAGGTAGGAAACATTTTGTGATTCGGAAATAGCGACTCCATGCAAATCGCTATTTCCGACTCGCAAAATCAAATGCAAGAAATATTTGCGATACCAATTTGCGAGTCGCAGAGGTGTTGCACCGCAATTTGCGACCTCGCTATAAGCGAGATCGCAATGTGCGAGAAGGGTGTTGCAAATTGCGACTGACTCGCAAATTGCCTGCAGGTGCACCACAACAGTTTGGAAACCCACTTCCTGGCTCTTGGTGATGACATCAGAACCAGGAAGTCATCAAATACACATGGGAGGAGGGAGGACCACACCCATTTCAAACTGCTGTGCCATACCCAGGGGAGAGGAGCTGCAGCAACAATGGAGGAGACAGGCAGTGCTGGCAGGAGGAGGAAAGTGAAGTTTTCCGATAAAGAGTTGGAGGTGCTGACTGAAGAATGCTGCCTGCACCACGATGAACTTTTTGGGAAGGCAGCAATAAGTGCCCCAGACACTCAAAAGAAAAGGATATGGCAGCAGATACAGGACAAGATCAATGCTATAGGGGTGAGCCACTGCACCCTTGAGGAAATTCGGAAACGGTGGTACGACCTGCGCTCCAGGAACAAGGAGAGGGTTGCGGAGCGCATGAGGGAGATGAGGGGCACCGGAGGAGGTCCATCCACCGTCCCACCACCCACAGCCCTGGAAAGCATGGTTGAGCAGACCCTGGAGCCAGAGGCCGTCATTGGCATGGGAGAACTGGACAGTTCAGCACTAGGGACATCCAAAAGTGAGTACCATGAGATATGCTTTGACACCAACAAATGCAGTATACACACTATCCCAGTACACAGCAGCAGGCATCACCAGACTAGCTCCATTCCAGTCTAGCAACCTCTAGAATAGTGCATTATGGGCAATGTAGTACAGTAGTCAGAATATAGGCAAATGTTTATTATGAGGCTTAAAACAGATGTGAGAGACTGACAGTGTATCCCCTATGTCCCACAGGTCTTCCACAAGACACCCCCAGCAGCGACATCAGGCAGGGAGGAGAACGTGGGCCAGAGACACTGCAGGAGGCTGCTGGTGAAATTGCAGGGCCCAGCAGGACACCACCAGGGTCCATAGAGGAACAACCGTAGGACATGGAGGCAGCAGAAACAACACCAGGGCCCAGCCCCACAGAGAGGCGCACAGAGCCAGCAGCTGGACGAATGCGCAGACGCCGTCGCAGAGTTCAGTTGGTGCCCCAGGAGGAGGTTGGTGAAGCAGTCTTCACTGGCTTGGAGGCATCCCTTATCCATGGTCAGCACCTGCAAAACAGACAATTAAGGACCATCACCAGAACCCTCAATAGAATGCAGAGCAGCATGACATATGGACTGGCGAATGTGAACAGTCAGTTCAACCGAATGAATGAACATTTGGGGGATTTAACACAGGCCATCCAACATCTAGTGACTGAACTAGTGGAAGACCGAGGACATGCAAGGCGCAGGGAGCGCCACACTGCGGCACGTTTTGACTGCCTGGCTGCATCTATTAGGCGTCTTGCCACAAATACTACAGGCCTCTCAAGACGTACAGTCAGCCTCCAGGTGGAACTTGGGCATTTCGCAGGCGATGTGGCGCGAGGACTTGGCTGCATCAGCCATGCGGTGGACCTTATGGAGAGTAGGCAGGCTGCAAGGGGCACAGGGGAGACCCCTCAGGACAGCGAGGGGGGGTCAACCATCAGTAGTGTGTCTGCCAGCGAGTCCAGTGTGCTACGGAGTGGTAGTGCACGGCAGGGGTCAGGGGACCCACCGGGGATGAGCCATGGTGGCCGCTCTCGGAGGAGGGTGTGAGCCACCAGACTGTACTGTACATGAGGCACATGAATTACAATGTGTCTTCATTGCAATTGGACTATTACAGACTGTGACATACAGCACTGTTTTGTTTCCACATAGTTTAGTAATGAAAAGGTTTTGTTTGTTTCACTACACAACGGGGCTATGTGTGTCTGACATTAGTGAGTGTGGTGACATTTGCCACGTACCTGCCAAAGTATTGGGTTGCAATGTGGTTCCGTCTCTGTTTTCCTTCATTTGCGATGCTTCTATCCCCAGGCTGTCAGTGTGGTAGCTCTTGCTCCTCATCCTCTGTGTCTTCAGGGGTGAGATGTAGCCCACGTCTGGTGGCAATGTTGTGTAGGATTGTACAGGCGGCGACAATCTTGCATGCTGTTTCTGGGGCATACTGGAGTGCACCTCCACTTTTGTGGAGGCATCTGAATCTTGCCTTTAACAAGCCAAAGGTCCTCTCAATTAAAGTTCTGGTCCGCCGATGTGCACTGTTATATCGCCTCTCGTTCTCATTGCCAGGTGTTAGGTACGGGGTAAGTATCCATGGTCTCAGGGCATATACACTGTCACCTGTTTGACAAAAATAAGCAGTTTTAGCAGGGCAGGAATGGTTTCCACAGTGACCTGTATGTAAGGCTTCAGGGTGTAGTCAGCAATACCTAATAGATATCCGTCTCCAAACTCCCCACATTCTAGCTGTTGGTGTATCCCACTGTGCCTGAATATGTATGAGTCATGTATACTCCCTGGAAATTTAGCTACAATGTCAGTAATGACATTATGTGCATCACTGTCAACACCAGGGCAGTGCGCGCTCTATTGGCGACTAGAATGCAAAAACCCAGCACTCTCAAAACAACGTAATTTATGCATTGTGCTGATATGTTGTTGTTTAACCTTTTGCATTGCAGAGTTCAATCCTGAAGACTTATTTTTAATGTGCTTACAAATGCTGTGCATTTGCAATGTATTGCTGCAGGCTTTCATAGTGTGTTAGGTTGTGGTCCCTTTCCAGGGCCTTCTAGAGACTTTCCCTGGAACATGCCTGGGTGTGGTTGTGGGCTGGGCCAAGACTCTATAAAAAGGAGCCAGCCCAGCTCCAAGTGCTCACTATTCAGAGGTCCCGGTGCAGAGCAGCAGCTACTTCCTGAGCTCCTGTCCCGGTGGCCTATTTGATCTTCCAGACATCTGACTTTCATTCTTCATTTGGAGATCCTTGTTCTAGGCGGTAAGACAGTGGTTGGGCTGGCCTCCCGATGCCGTTATCGAGAACTCTCATGTTCTTGGGCCTAATTCTTTTATGATTTGACAGAGTACTTTGCGCGTGTGAAATATGCGCTTGAGTGTTTGTGACATTTGCAAGGTGACTCGTTTCATGATAATTTAATCTTGTTATTCATTGCACGCTACCATTTCTTGACATTTGGGAGGAGGCTTAAGAATCGGCAAGACGCGCGATTCGTTTTATGGTGTTTTAACTTTGTTCATTGCTCGCTACCATTTCTTGACATTTACATGGTGGCTTAAGAATCGGCAAAAAAAGGGGGAATCGTTTCATTGTACTTTGATCTTGTTATTCATTGTGAGCTGTTATTTCTTGGGATTTACATCGTGGTTTACGAATCGGCAAGACACGCGATTCGTTTAATGATGATTTGACTTTGATAATCATTGCGTACTACCATTTCTTGGCATTTTACATGGTGACACTCGAATCAGCAAGACGCACGATTCTCTCCTCGAGTTTAATTCATGTTGTTTATTGTATGCCACTATTCTAAGATATTTATCATGTAATATTCGAGTTGACATGTTATGTGATTTGTTTTCCTGAATCCATATTGTGTTAATCATGGCGCACAATCCTTTTATGGTGTTTACTATATATATATATATATATGTATCTACAGTATGCACAATTTGTGTTGAAACATTTTAAGAGTACACAGAAGATCAGAGTTTCTAGATGCCATATTGTATGGTCCTAGTATGCATTCTCAAAAAAGGATTTATATGGTTTAAAATTTAGTCAGAATGTTTCTCTAATTCTCATGTAAAGGAAAGTACTTGAATAAGAAAGTTTTAATTTAATCCATCTTGATTCCCTTACAGGTATCCGGCCATCTTGAAACGTAGTCATTTTAAACTTAATTCTTAGATTGTTCATGTTTTCAGAATGACTATGCCTAGAATCATAGTCTAGTATTAATTTCAGGAGATATAATTTTCATATTGTGTGTTCTAACCTTTTTCTTACTACAGGTCTCCTTCCCAGCTGTTTCCCTTCCTAAGCCCCTCTTGAACTCTCTTAGCCTCTGTGATTTATCTATCAGAGTCTTGGAGTTGTTCAGTGGTGGACGTGTTGGGAACGTGCGCAGACCCTGAGGATCTGGTGACTCTGACAATCACATACCACCTGGATGTTTAGTGAGTGGGTACATTTCCTATTGCGGAACACATATTCCAGATTTGCAGGAGGGCAGATTTGTATATTTGTCCCGTCCACACACCCTATAACATGGGGGAAGTGGGCAATTCTGTAGAATTCCAACTTGGTGCTGTTAATTTCTGCCTCATTCCTGGGTAGGTATACATATCTGGACATGTGTGTGAGTATGGCATCTAGGAATGATCTGAAGAATCATGAGAGTGAACTTTGGGATACCCCACCTGCCACAGCAATAACCCCCTGATAGCTACCCGAGGCCAAGAGGTGCAGTGAGCATAGCACTTGCACATGTGTAGGGATGGCGCTGCCGCGCATTGTCTGTCGTTCAAGCTGAGGATTCAGCAGTTCAATTAATTCTAAGATAGCAGCACTGCTCAGTCTATATTTGTCATAAATCTCCTCCTCATTTTGTTGAAATAGTGTCTGCCTGGTTCGGTATATCCTCTCCTGTCTCTGCCTCCTTCTCCTCTGCTGGGCCGCCTGGCCTCTCCTCCTCCATGCTATCACGTACAGTTCAGCTATTCTGAGTCACCCAGATGCCTTCTGGGTCTCCTTTTATACTTTGGTTCTGGTTACCACCTGCTCTGAATCAGTGGTAATCTGGATGTGCAAAATGGGCTTTTTGCAACTAGTCGCAATTTGCGACTGGCTTTTGCATATGGTTTGCGACTCGCAATTTGCGACTTCCTATTTGCGGGTCACAAAATCAGGGTGCAAATTTTGCGAGTCGGTAATGGCTCGCATCGCTATTTCCATTTCGGAAATGGGATTTTTGCATCCCATTTCGGATTTTGCGAGGTCGCAAATAGCGATTCGGGCCATTTGCGACTCGCAAATGTTTGCTACATCTGGCCCTTACACCTTTCACAGAGAAACAGTCTCACTCTGCCAACAGTGCTCTCACACCCATCACAGACCGGAAGTCATACACTAATGACAGCACCTACACCCCTCACACACTAGCCTTCACACACTGCTGAAAATACTGTATACTCATCACCCACTCGCTGTCCAACACCTCTCATTCTCACATGCCTCAGAAGCTAGCAGTCATACAGTATCAACAGCTCTCACATCCCTCATTGAACAGCACTCTCGCTCTACCACCAGCACACTCACATCACTCACAGTAGTCACATGCTTCCAGAAGCACTTTCGCACCCATCGTAGAGCGATTGTCACATTGTGCCAAAAGTTCTCTCACACCCTCACAGACTAAAAGTCACAAACTACCAACAGCACTCTTCACCCTCACAGACTAAAAATCACAAACTACCAACAGCACTCACGCCCCTCACGGATTAGTAGTCACATAAAAATGAAAAACACTCACACTCTTCGCAGGCATTATCAGACACGCTATCAGAACTATTCTCACACCCCTACAGAGTAGCAATCACACTACTGACAGCACTCTCACGTCCCGCACCAATTACCAGTCACACACTACAAATAGCATTCTCAAACCTTTCAAGAGCTAGGCTTGAGTCAGCAAATTCTGTTGTTAACAGGAGTGGTTCTCTTATAGCTTTGTTGCAGGTTTAAAAAATTAAAAAATTTAAATGTTTAACAAATATCTTTCCTAGCCAACCTGAAAAATACATTTCCAAGTTCACACCAATTTCTACAAATAAAATCAGTTACTACTGATTTAAAAGTCAATCCAATTCTTGATTCATGCGTATCCTCTGCTCGTTAGTTCTTTCATATTGCAGTGAAATTGAACAACGCAAGTTTTTTTTAACGTAGTTTAAGTCATGCAAGCCATTCTTCTCGTCAGTATTTGGATGTCATTACTAATTGCCGACCACGCTTTCCTCAAATCAACACTCCATTTATTTATTTGGGATGGTTTTATGGTACCAAAAGGCAATGGCCATTTTGAATCACAGACTGGCAGAACACTTTGCTATGCACTGATTTAGCTCGTAGTTTCTATTTAAAAAGAGGCAGAAATAGAGCTGACATTTCCATGACCTTATACTCGTCCTCCATGTACCTTTCTATGTCCCGCTGCATTAGCTTTGGAATTGCCTCACATTTTCGTTATTAGGCTACCAGGCTAATTCAACACCCGTTTCATTATCTCTGCACGTTCTCGCCATGGAATATTGGCTTAAGAACAGGCACACCTCCATCTTATTTTTAGCAATTTCTATAAAATGATAAAATGTATCTAATTTCAAATGTGGTCCTTTGAAACCAAATAGTTATAGATGAATAACGCCAGTGACAAACATCTACTCCGGAGTATGCATGAATGTTTTGTTTCTAATCTCCTCTGCAGAATTATGCACATTGATTTGTAGAATGAAACCCCATGCACAGCTCTTTCTTTGCTCTCTTGCTTTTTATGTGCCTGCTCTGAGCACAGGGCCTACTTTGACTTCTTTCAATACAGGCCCCTCACTGAAATCACAACTCTCACGCTCGAAGCCACCATCTTGCTTACACGAGCAGTACACCCCTTGCCCGACTTGCATCTTGCATCTGGAAGACATGGTCCCCAGGTATTTATGTTAAGAACCATGTCTTCAGCTTGCTGCAGAACTCAAGAAGAGAGGGGGATACTGATGTTTTGAGGGGGGTGTTCCATGTCTTGGGTAGGATGTAGGAAAATGAGCAACCTCCACTTTTGCTTTTAGGGATGTGGCGAGTGTATGAGTGAGAGTGAGGCAGAGCATAGGTTTCTGATGTGTTGGTGAAAGTGTATGCTGCTGTTCAGGTATTCTCATCCTGTGTTGTGTGGTCCCTGTCAGTATGAACCATTGTTCATGTAACCAGGACCGAGACCCTTATTTACTATAATATGCACTGGCATTCCTGTGAAATAACCAAGTTTAGCAACCCAACCAGTACCCATACCTTTCTAATGGTAAATAAGCTGGCACTATCTTTTGTGTTGAGGTGCATCCAGTGACAGCCAACACAAAACTTTGGAAAATTAGGGGCTAAGTTCGGCCTCTGGACCTTTTACCCAGAAACAAGCCCTTGTTGTTCTGCTAAATAAAATGCCTTTCAATGAACCCGTCATGTTCAGCAATTTTACATTTATCTTGTTTCTGTTGGTTACAAAACCTTCTCAAAAAGGAAGTTTTTTTTAACAACAATTTACCTTAACAGAAAGTGCTTCCCTGACCCTTCTCAAGCTGGCTTCTATTCTTTGGATGATTCCAAAGCCACGCACATATCTATTCTTGACTAGCTGAGAATGGTCATGGGCCAGTGTGGAACTATTGTCCTAATCCTCTTTGACCTGTCAGCAGCCTTCTATACTGTGTCAAATTATTTTCTAATTACTTGTCTCTCTGATATTGGTGTTACTTCCAAAGCTCTGAAGGGCTGTCTTTTTTTGTTGTTGAACATGCTGAGGTATGCTGATGGTGACCCTGTTACTTTACTAATCAGCCTTTTGGCCTATTTCTTGTGAAATCTGCAGGGCTCATTTTGAGTCTCACTTTATTCAGTTTCCATGCTCATCCATTGGCATTGTGATCAGATTTTTGGCTTGTCATTGTTGGCATACGCTGATGATACATAAATCATCTTGAGATTGAACTGTGATCTTCAAACCATATAATCTAATTTGCAAAAGTGCACATCTGAAGTTGCCAAATGGATAAACTCAGATTTTTTAAAATCATAGCCCAGATACGATTAAGATGTTCACTGTGGATGGTTCCTCCTTGTTGGGGCAGCAAAGGTTCAGTGAAGGACTTGGAGGAGCTTGCACCCCAGACAAGCGTTCTCGTGGTGGGGAGTCTTTGCTTATTTTTGGGTTTTGATCCCATGCACATGGCAATTGTGTGTTTGCTAAGGGCCCACAGTGACATAGTATGTGTGCCTGTATGGGAAACCCCCATATTTTCTGAGCATGACTTCCATCAACTCATAGGGTTCTGAAGGACTGCCTGTGAAGGCAGAAACTGGTTGTTACTGCAGGGCATTGCCTGAACTGTGAGGTTTGCCTACTGGCATCTCTTGTTTATCAGTGTCTGCCCAGTCCCTACAGCCAGGTCCTTTGCTATATCTATGTATGACATGGATGTCATAGGTATGTTTAATCTGTGTATGTATAGTACAACAATGTGGAACTTCTTGTGCTGTGGTTTCCTGTTACAGCCCAGGAATCCATTTTGGATCTCCTGTGTATAGGAGTTGCAGTGCTCTTCTGAAGCATACTTGCGGTCCTTCAAGGTAGACCAGAGTCTAGAGAGTGGAGGATAAGAGACCGAGCGTTACTTTGAGTTGTAGAGACTACGCTTTCCACATTCCTGCTCCATTCTTTCCCAGAGATGTTACAGTCTAACAGGTGAGAGGTAGTGGAGAGAGGAAGCATCTTCCTCTTTTGTGCCGTTGTTGTGGCATTTCCTGAAAACTGACCTCCTAGTCACATCTCTATTTCTTAGTGACACTAGAGATCAAGGCTGTGGAATCACCAGAGTGAGAGAAACATGCAAAAGCCAAGACTTACCTGAAACTGGTCCAGGAACTGAGGTGACAAAGGTTTTTCACTAGTGGAGGCTGAGAAAGACACCTGATCTCCAGTGTTTGGGTTGATGACTGCCAACTCCTCTTTACCAGGTTAGGGAAAAGAACCTGGAAGTCTGCACCCTACTAGAAGCAGTCTTGAAGCACCTTAAGTGAAGCTACCCTCTGAATGCTGAAAAATGGGACTGGGATTTTTCCTGCATTAAGGAAACGTTGTCTATAAGGGAAGGGCCTCAATGAACTGTGCAGGAAAATGTATACATTGGCCTACTGTACCCAAAGGAAGGATCGATGAACCATTGATACCCTGGTCCCTCTGCAAAGCACTTGTGTAGGGCATTCTGATGTCTCCTACCCAGTCCATGGAGAATTGCAATAGGCGACTGGAGATGACTAAAGTGAATTAAAAAAAAGGTTGTATTGACAAAAGGATTGATTGTGATGGCTTGACATCTTAGAAAATTACAACCATATTCAGAGTTTTTATTCCTCACAGAAAAAGCACTTTGACAACTTAATGGTACAGAAAATCCCCACTGCTTTCAGCGATTTCATTCACAGAAGGAGTGCCTATGAATGTCTTGTCTTAAACAAGATCACCACAAGCCGTGGGCAAAATTCCGATTATGCCGGAGTAATCAAAGTAATTTC
This sequence comes from Pleurodeles waltl, assembly GCF_031143425.1. Lineage (NCBI taxonomy): Eukaryota > Metazoa > Chordata > Amphibia > Caudata > Salamandridae > Pleurodeles > Pleurodeles waltl. Next base: position 808,937,929 of record NC_090436.1, on the reverse strand, counting down.
TGTAATTTCACGTTACTCTTTGATGCGGAATTACAGATAATTATGTGATTAGTCTTGCATGCATAATTCATTTGGGGAGAAAAAATCCTACAGCGAAAGCACATTTAGGCCCATTTTATACTTTTTTAGCGCCGCATTTGTGTCATTTTTTGATGCAAAAATGGCGCAAACTTACAAAATACAATTGTATTTTGTAAGTTTGCGCCGCTTTTACGTCAAAAAGCAACGCAAATGCGGCCCTAAAAAAGTATAAATATGGGCCTTTGTGAGCGTGAGCAGATGCTCGTACTCGCTATTTGTGTTCTGCTGTATTTAGAGCTGTTTCTTAGTGCAAAAAGCATCCTCATGTCCATTTTGGACACAGTGAGGCTTTTATGCGCTACGAAATAGTGCTAAACACATAATTACTCTTCCTGCTTAGTTCAAGTGCAGTCTTGCAGATTTCTTAGGTAAATCCACATGATTAAGCTGCGTGGAATTACATGAGCTATGCCCACCCCCAATCACAGTGCATTAGGTGGTTTTTCCACACTGTGATCACACAGTGAAATGGGATGGACTTTTCATTTGTTTGCATGGTGGCCTTTGAGTTCAAGGAATGTCACCCATTCCCTGGCATGTGTTACTGAGTATGGCATCTGTCTCTTTGTGTCCATAGAGTCACTCCTTTCCTGACTTGAAGGTGTGCAACTGTACACAGCTACAAGGGCTGGTGACTGGAGACTAGAGTAGGCAGGGCAAGAGTAGCACAGCACCACGCTAGGGCTTGTACGCTGGCATATACTAACACCAGTCATAATTCCCCCACACCCAGGCGAACAGAAGCAAAAGTGAACCTGCCTGTGACCTTCGTAAAATACAGTCAAAGACAGAACTAATGAGGGCAGTTAGGAATAAGCAGGATATGCGGAGACTGGGTTGTGATGCGAGAAAAAGATGCAATAGGCTTTGCACAAGATTCCCTAATAGACTACGGTGGACCGGTCAGTGGTGGCTGGGGTACCAGAACTACTAACCTGAGGTCAAGGTTGGACATCCAGAGCATCAGATCAGTGGCATTAGTGCTTTACAATCAGTTCAGTTGGCTCCTTCGGTGTCACTCTAGTTAATTCACTGTAGAACCTGTCCCTCATGTTTGTTATTTTGCTACTTGTTCTTGTTCTTTTGGTTTCCTCAGTTTCCTGACTTATTGTCCAACCTTTGGCCTTTTTATGGACTACAGTTTGCTTGATTTACTTTGCTTGCCTCTTGCTTCCTAAAACCTTTTGTCCAGGATTTATTTCCCCCTAGAGCTCAGCATTTCTGATACCAACTTCTTCCACAGGGTTTAGGTCCTATGAAGCCTGCCATTCTGAAGCCATATATCCTTGCTATTAACTTGTAAGAACATTATTGTCAATCTCCTGAAGTCTGAGAGACTTGTGCCAGACAAGGCCATGAGGCTCAGGCTTGTCTCTCTCATGTTCATTTCCTCTTCCCTCCAGAGTTTGAACATGCTATCTGTGCTTACACATGTTTGGTCAAAATTACTTTTTGGGTAGTGGAGCAGTTTGTCATCAGACTCTGCTGTCCAAGATTTGCAAGTCCTGACAGACGCTGTGTAGGAAACTGGCTCCTTGTTTGCAGCACCCCCCCCCCACTTTATCCCTGATATTTGATGCTGACTTGGCTGAGTGTGTGCTGGGATCCTACTAACCAGGCCCCAGCACCTGTGTTCTTTCCCTAAACTGTACCATTGTTCCACAATTGGTACACCTGTGGCACACAGCTAAGTCCATTGTAAAAGGTATCAGGGGTACCATGGTGCCCTGTGACCAGGGAGGGTCCCTAAGGGCTGAAGCATATATTGTGCCACCCTAAGCGACCCCTCACCAAGCACATGCACACTGCCAATGCAGCTTGTGTGTGTTGGTGGGGAGAAAGAGATAAAGTCGACATAACGTCCCCTTCAGGGTGCCATGCCCACCAACCACTGCCTGTGGCATAGGCAAGTCACCCCTCTAGTAGTCCTTACAGCCCTAAGGCAGGGTGCACTATACCACAGGTGAGGCTATACCTGCATGAGCAATATGCCCCTACAGTGGCTAAGTCCATTCTTAGACACTGAAAATGCAGAGTGGCCATATTAAGTACATAGGCTGGGAGTTTGTCATCATGAACTCCACAGCTCCATGATGGCTACACTGAAGTCTGGGAACTTTAGTCCAATAAACCCACACTGGATGCCAGTGTTAAATTTCTTGTAACATGCACACAGAGGGCATCTTAGAGATGCCCTTGCATTTCACCCAATCCTTTAGTGCAGGACTGACTAGTCTGTGCGAGTCTGCCACTAAGAGACATGTTTCTGACCCCATGGGGTGAGAGCCTTTGTGCTCTCTGAGGACAGAAACATAGGCTGTCATTACGAACATGGCGGTCTGGACGGCCATGCCAGCGATAATTTCCGCCACCGGCATGGCGGTCCAGACTGCCATATAGTGAACGTGGCTGAACCGCCACGTATGAAACGCTGCCACTGTCAGGCTTCTGCCACCAGGCATCCTGGCGATGGCAGCGTTTCTGATCCAACTGGGCAGCGCTGCAAGCAGCGCTGTCCACCGGATAATGAGTCAGGTTCCACCAGCCTTTCCGTGGCGGTGTACACTGCCAGAGAAAGACTGGCAGAATGAGTGACTGTGGGCCCCCATGCACAGCCCTGTTGCGCAGTTCACTGCCCGATTTACGGTCAGTGAAATGCACGACGGGTGCTGCTGCACCTGCCGAACTGCTACATTGCTTCCAGCTCCATTTGGAGCCGGCGTCAATGTTCAGGCCCTGCATCCAGCTGGGCTGGCTGGCGGAAACACTGTTTCCGCCTGCCGGCCGAGCTGGATGTTCTTTATGTGGCCGGTGGGGGGTTCTGCACGCTGGCGGTCTTCGTTTGACCGTCAGCGCCGAACTCAGCGGGTTTCCCCGCCAAGTTCGTAATGACCACCAAAGTCTGCACTGGGTGGAGGTGCTTCAAACCTCCCCTCTGCAGGAACTGTAAAACTTGGCATTGAGCCTCAAAGGCTCAGGCCTCCTGTTACAGTGCCCCAGGACACTCCAGCAAGTGGAGATTCCCCACTTTTGAGGGCAAGTTTGGCAGGAAACTTAGGAAAAACAAGGAGGAGTGACCACTTCAGCTGGCACCCCCCCAAAGGTGTCCAGAGCTGAACTTACCCCCTCCCTGCAGAATCCTCCATCTTGGTTTGGAGGGCAGGGACCAATAGAGTTAGTTCTGTGTCCCACTTCCCAAAGGGAGTGGACACCGGAAGGGTGAAGTCACCCTCAGAGACAGTAGCCATTGGCTGATGACCCCTGTACCTCCCCTAAATCCAGGATTTAAGGGCCTCCCTGAACCTAGCTCACCAGATTCCTAGCGACCTCAAGAAGGTGACTAGAAGAAAGAAGAAGGACTGCTAAACTGACCCCCAGCATAGAAGACTATAGACACCAACTGACTTGGCCCCAGCCCTACAGTCCTTTATCCAGCTTCTGAAGCCCTGCTACAAGAAGGTGACGCATCCTGCAGGACTAGCGGCCTCTTAAATGCCTCAAGAGGACTGCCTGTACCCCAGAGGACCAAGATCTCTGGTGGACAGCGGCCCTGTCTATAAGAAACCCCAACAAAGGATTCCAGAACCGGGCAGGATCGGCGAGTCCTGCCAACTCCGCCCCCAACGCCCACGGCCCGTGTCCAGGTGACCCAATCAACTAGAGCTGGTCCCCATGTGATTCTGACCTATTGCCCACCCTGGGTTGACCCCTCCTGTCCAAACCGACAGCACCTGCAGCCTAAATCCAGCGGACCACCCTGACCACAAGAGAACCGGACAAAGACACCCGGTGGCCAAAGGTACCTCTGCACCCGCAGCCCCCTGGCCTTAGGGAATCTAACCACTGGTCCAGAAACATCCAGCAGGTGGCCCTCCTCCTTGTCCAGCCTTTGGTTTTTCTGAACCGACCCCCTGGACCTAATCTGCAGCATCTTTGTGACCCCCAGGGGTTCCCCTATTGGAAAGCATTGGGATCCTGGTGCTGTTTTTGCATCCTGCACCCGTCCGCCGCTGAGGGTGTGTGTTTGGTGCTGACCTGTGACACCCCCCACAGTGCTCACCTAAACCCTCCTGGTCTACCGTCCGATAGACGCAGGTATTTACCTGCAAGCAGGCCTGATTCTGAGTGCCCCCAGTCTCCATAGGACGACATTTTAAAACTTGCCTCATCTTTGACCTCTGCACCCGGACGGCCCTGTGTTGCTGGTGGTGGGTGTTTGGGGTTAACTTGAACCCCAACCTGTGGACATCCTAACCCCCGGAGACTGGAACTGGAAATGTCATACTTATCTTGAAACTGTGCTAACTTTTCTTCCCCCCCAGAACTGTTTCTGAAAAATGCAGTCAACTTTTAAAACTGAATATTGCTATTTATTCGAAAACTGTATAACTTGCCAAATCGAAACAAAGTGGTGTTGTTACATATGTTTGATACTTAATTACAAATGTACTTACCTGCAAACTGAATCTCGTGGTTCTAGAAATAAAGTAACAAAATATATTTTTGCTATATAAAAACAATTGGCCTGGAGTTAATCATTGAGTGTGTGTGTTTCATTTATTGCATGTGTGTGCACAACAAATGCTTTGCACTACCCTCTGATAAGCCTAACTGCTCGACCACACTACCACAAAAGAGAGCATTAGTATTATCTACTTTAGCCTCTGTTAAGCCTCTGGGGAACCCCTGGACTCTGTGCACACTATATCTCATTTGGATATAGTCTATACAGAACCAGCTTCCTACAGACTCCATCTTATAACAGTCACTGCAGAATCTATGATACATACTAGAAGCATTCATAGTAGTGTTAGCTAAAGCTCTAGAGAAGCAACAGAAGTGTGCACCTTGTAAATCTCTGGAGGGCCATTTGTCATACCCCAAAATGATTAATTGATCACACTATTTTTAGGTATAGCAGTCTAGGAGTAGTTGAACAACAGTCGGCTATCTCCCCTGCCCCCAGTGATTTCCTGTATAAATGAGCATCATTTTGATCTTTGCATTTCTGTGTGTAATATTTTAGTTGTGGTTTTATTAATAGTATTTTTTCTTTCGGAGGACAAGCACAAGCGCTCTGGGAAGCCTGCACACAGCTGCAGGAAGGATTCCAGCACTCCATGTTAAATACTGTATGTTAGGTACGGTCACCGCACAAAAACAGGTGAAACTGAGACACAAATAGTGAAAACTGCTGGCTAAGCGTAGGCTAGCGATTTACTGGCTCTAACCATTAAGGACACAACTTACGTGTACAAGACATGTAAGAATGGGCAGTAGAAGAAGAATTGAGGGTGACAACACTATAAAAGGCAGATGATAATGTGAACCAAGGGTTATCCAAAGGGGGAGTGATTATTCAAAATGTGCTTCACCCTAACGATGCTAGGCAACTGTGGACAATGATATAATAGTCATATCGAGTGATTGAAAGCTTACATTATATAATCCTAGTTACAGATATTGACATAATTAAAGGGGGAAGATGTTTAAAACTGGACAAGGAAAACAAGAAGAGATTTATCTATGTAGGGGTATCAATTGACAGGGAGATCAGATGGGATTCTGTAGGTTAAGTTCCACTGAAAAGAAACTGCAAGAGTAAAGGTGGAGGGAAGATGAGCATGCAAAGAATTGCCAACAACAAAAAAGAATTATATAGCTGCAATTAAAACGATTGAATAGAGACTTGATTGAGACACTTACTTTTGCTTTTAGTTTTTTTTCACCTCTTCATGTCCTGAAGTGTTTGTTTTGTGTGGTGTGTATGGTTTCCATATGAAAAACTAAAATAGAGTTTTTGAAAGTAAAAGCTCTGGCTAGACAATGAGTTATTAATTATTTTCCCTGTTTGACTGAGTTATGAGTCTCTGCTCCAAACCACATCCCAGAGTAAGGCTTCGACGACTCTGCTGTGAGGGCCAGGTGCTAAAGGGGTATACTTGGTGTTAAATTTTTTGTTTAAAAGTATGGTCAGCCTCAGAGATTAAAGTAGTGGTGGGCGTAGCTTGCTTACTTTGATGTAGTATAATTGAACAAAATTATAACAAAATTCCACAAGATTACGTGAAATTATACAAGGTGGGTAACCAAGTATTTAGTGCTATTTTTTAGCGCAAATACACCCTTGTATACAAAATGGACCCAAAGCACTTTGCACTAAAAAAATAGAACTATATGCAACAAAATATAAACAGCAACATCCAGCAACCACTTTGCGCTTGCAAAGTTCATTGTTCTTGTACTCCTGCAGTAGGGTCTTTGTGTCAAATTACTCATAATTACACAAACAGGTGTAATCACACAATTGTCTGTAATTTCAAATCAAAAGAGTAACACAAAATTATCACAATTACTTAGATTACTCAGACATAATTAAAATTTTGCCCAGGCCTAGATAAAAGGCTCGTGTGGTTACAGTCCAAGAGCAGTGAACCCTAGTTGGTAAGGGCCATATGTATGAAAACTGGAGCTTGTGAATCGCAAATAGCGATTTTTAAGAAATCGCTATTTCCGAGTCGCAATTGGCCATGTAACAATATTGCGATTCGGAAATAGCGATTTCTTAAAAATCGCTATTTGTGATTTGCGAGGCCCATATACCGAATCGCTATTTGCATTTTTGCAAATTGCAATTTTTTTGCGATTCGGTAAAAAAACGAAATTGCGAGAAAGTTCGAGAAAGCACACCTGGAGGAGCCTGATGACATCACCAGCAGGAAATGAGTCATCCCAGGCAGTTTCAGGTGCCACACCCAAACCAGCATCCTGAGAGAGAGCAGCCCAGCCACACAGAGCAGCACTCAGAAGGAGCCAGAACACCTGAGGAAGGATGGATACCCCAGGCCAAGCACAGGAGAAGGGTGAAAGAAAGCGCAAGCTGAAATTCAGCGAGCAGGAGCTTGAGGTGCTAACTGAGGAGGTGGTCAGGAGCCATGGCCGTCTGTTTGGAAAAAGCTCACTCCAGGTGCCTGAAAGTGAGAAGAGGAGACTATGGTTGGACATACAGTAAAAAATCTGCACAATTGGAGTGGCACAGCGCTCCATTGAAGAGATAAAAAAAAGGTGGTATGACCTGCGGTCCTGTGCAAGGGAGAGGGTGGCAAGGAGACTTGCGGAGGCCAGGTGCACAGGAGGCGGTCCACCCACAGAGGCACCATCAACACCATTGGAGGACCTAGGGGAGTCCACACTCCTCCCTGAAGCTGTGACTGGGGTCACAGAGATCGACACCTCCGGCACACCAAGTACCAGTCAAGGTAAGTGCAATATTGATTCGTAACCCTATATGTGCATGCACAAAAGCCCCTTAGGAACTAGCAACTAATGTTATACAGTGTGAGAAGTAGTCCAGTCCACATCTTAGAAGCAGCACTACAATGCATTATGGTAGTGGCAGTCCATAACCCAAAACTGAAAGTAGCACAACAATGTATTTAAGTAGAGTGACACCCAGAGAAACACAACACACACAGCACCATGTAGAGAAGTACCTGTACCTTTATTACCATTATCTGACCGAAAATGTAACATACATAACTGACATGCGCATATTGTTGTTGCAGGTGGGCCAGGCCCAGCAGCCGCAGCATCTGCACGGGTAGGTGAGACAGACACCCATCTAGCCTCAGATTCTAACACCAGTGGGTCCCTCAACATAGCGACTGTACGACGCAGGCCCAGGGCACTGCCACTGCCAGAGCTCAGCAATGACTCCGATGAGCAGCAGGAAGGGCCAAGTACCCCATCAGCAACAGACAGGCGCAGCCAGATTCAGGAGGGCAGGTTTCATCCAACCACAGCACCACGCAGGATGGCGACAGATTCCTGGGCACAGCAGCATGAGGCAGGTGAGGGTCCCTCCTTATTTGGTGGCCTGGAAGCTGCTATGTTGCAGCAGCAGCGTCTACAAAATAAGCGGATCCTTGCATTAGATAAAAACCTGCGCAAACATAACTGCAACATGATGGGCCTGCATCGCTAACTTGACTCCCTCAATAATAATATTGTACAGCTGCGTGAGGGACTGGTGCAGGCATCACAGGACACCAGAGACCTTACAAGTGCTGTCCGTGAACTCTGCCAGGAGCTGCGCCATGAGAGGGTGAGCCAGCGCAGACAGGAGCGCAGATTCCGTACCATGTTTGGCAGCTTCTGTCATTCCTCTAACAGGATGGCAAATTCTACAGCACTGATTGCCTGTCGTGCAGTGGCTGCGCAGGTGGAGGCAGCACACAGCAGCAGGGACGTTGTAAATGGACTTGTGCAGATCACCAATGTGATCGAACACATCATGGGACCAAGATCAGCCACTCCGAGTGAGCTAGCACTGGGGGACAGTGAGGACAGTTCCAGCCTCAGCAGTGTTGCCGTACCAGCAGCGGACACCAGACGGCGCAGTGCCAGGCACAGCACTGCCACTGAGGGTGACAATAGAGGTGCCAGTGACGTAACTGGGCACCCGAGTGGTGTGCGTGGGCGCAAAAAATGACTTTAGCTGCCATTGGACTGCTGTTGACACTATGAAGTAATAGTGCATAACTCTGGTTCTTCATTGGTTTGCGTTTCTCACATTACCTGTTTTTTGTTATTACTCACACATACATTACCTGACTTAAGGTAATAAATTTATTTCACTACAGGTACAGTTGTCAGAGGATTTGTGTCATTAATACTCACGTCTGAAATGGTTGTGTGTGATGTTTGCACGCCTTTGCCTTCCCTCTGCTGCACTGGTCCTGTCTGCTGGCTGTAGATGTGGTATGGTATCGTCATCCTCATCTGATTCAGATTCACATATTTCTACAGGTATGCCCCTGGTGGTAGCTATATTGTGCAAGATTGCACAAGTAGCCACTATTCTACGTGTAGTCTCTGGACTGTACTGTAGTGCCCCTCCACTTTTGTGGAGGCACCGGAAGCGACTCTTCAGCAGTCCAAATGTGCGCTCCACCACGTTGCGGGTTGCCCTGTGTGCTGCATTGTATCTCCGTTCAGCTGGTGTTGTAGGATTGAGGTAGGGCATCATCATGTAGGTGCGCACTGCGTAAGCACTGTCTCCTGGAAGGGACAGTGGGTGTGATGAGTAACTGAGCCATCTGACATCGGTACGCCATCAATGCGCCAGTGTACAGAGTGACATTACCTAGTAGATATCCTTCACCAAACTCCCCAGCTAGCAGTCTTGTGTGAATCCCGCTGTGGCGAAAGATGTAAAAATCATGTGTGCTCCCTGGGTACCTGGCCACGAGATCAGTATTGATGTAGGAGGCATTGCATATCACCTGTATATTCATGGAATGTTGGTATTTCCTGTTGCGGTACACATACCCTGTGGCTGATGGTGGACAGATTGCCACGTGTGTGCCATCTATGGCACCTAGGACGTGGGGAAACTGTGCTATCTGGTAAAACTCTATTTTTGTCTGCTGTAATTCCTGTGGGGTGTGAGGGAATCTGATGTACTGTTGTAGTTTGCTCAGCATGGCGCTGATGAATGCATTGTAAATCTAGAGAGGGTACTCTGTGAGGCCCCTCCAGCTGCTGCTATGACCTCTTGATAGCTCCCTGGGGCGAGTAGGTGGAGGGAGCATAATACCTGCACATGGGTGGGTATGCTGTGAGTCCTTAGTGTTCTGCGCTGCAGTATGGGTTGTAGCTCAGCTATCAGATCAAGTATCATGGCTGAGTTCAACCTATACCTCTCATATATTTCCTCCTCTGTCAGGTTAAAAAGTGTAATGCGCACTCTGAAAATGCACTCCTGTCTCCGCCTCCCTCTCCTCAGACCTGCCAAGATCCTCATCCTCCTCGCCATGACGTAGAGTGCAGCCATTGTTGAAAAGAGTTTGAGGCATTCTGGTCCTCTTTATATAGGTTGCACCTGGTTACCACCTGGTTTCAGTTAATGGTATTTTGCATGTGCAATTTGCGATTTTTTGATGCATCTCTTTGCGACTTGGATTTTGCGCCTCGCAATTTCCTACTGGTAATACCGAATCGCAAAATGCGACTCGCAAAACCAGGTCGCAATGCAAAAAATCGCAATTTTTGCGATTTCTTATTTTTGGGCCGCGAATGCCTTTCATGCATCGCAGACCACGTTTTTGCACTCGCAAACGGCCGATTTTTGCGATTCGCACCGTCTGCGAGTGCAAAAAAATTTCATACATCTGGCCCCAAGTGTGTTCCCAAACACCACAATTTGTTCTAACTGCTGGAGGCTAGACAACATGGTTTTAGGTCTCTTACTTGTAGTCACCCTGAACCTCTGATTTCTATTTGATCAATCCATCTCATCCTGCAGACCAATAAAATATCATCAGTGTGTTTCTTATACCTCAGATTACCTTATTGTCATTGTTTTAGCATCATCTGGGCAATCATTGTTTCCCGTCTGAGTAACTGCAATTCACCCTATCAGAGATTTTCTCTACTACATGATACAACAACCCCAAATAGTTCAGAAACTGCTGCCCACCTTTTTCTAGGCTTTCCTCGCAAGTCTTTTATCTCGTTACATATAGCCAACTTGCACTGGATCTTCGTGCCCTACCCTCTATATTTAAAATCTTCTATCTTTTTCATTCAGCCATTAAACATTAAAAATAGCCTCATCTCCCTAATGAAAATATTGACTACTTACTCCCCTTCATTGAGTCTCTTATCCTGTACTGCAAGGTTCTTGATCATTCACAAAATGGCCAAAATGCTGCATCTTTACTTTCAAGCTGCCAAATACATGCCTATGCAGACCATTCAGCATTTCACTGAACTACTTAAAACTGGTCTGTTTTCATTATAACTGTGCTTCTAATCTGATTAGAGCTGTAGGCTACCCTTCTTGCACGAGAATAATCTCATGGGGATTGTGTGCTGTACAAAAGCGATATGTATTAATATTTTGTTTTGTAGAGAAGTCATCTTCAGAGATTCACAATGTCACTGATATTTGTGATTTTCCCAAACTCTGAACCAGTCATTAGGAATGTTGCCAAACAGACTTCTCTGCAGTCATTCCACTCTTTGCTGCTGTCTGGATGGAGGACCGGAATTACTGCTTACTGTCATGTCAGGTTTCATAGGTGAGGAAGTTGTACCTTGAGATAATCAATGCTGATGGCCTCCCATCAAAGCAAAGACTTGTGGCCAGTACAGGGTATGGGGATGCACTAGATTCAAGCTGTGTGCATGCTGGGAACATGCTACAGGTTAGGGCATTAGCAGTGAACTACGGCCCAGATTTATGCTAAAGTGGCGCAGCACGGTGCTGTGCCAAAAATAGCAGCGCTGCGCTGTGCCACTTTTCAAACACAGAGGTTTGTTGTATTTAGAGGAATACGGTGCCCACTGCATTTCCCCATGCACTGTTGCTGAATTAAGCTGCCTAGCACCAACGCAGGCATGCTTGCACTATAGTGCACGGGTGTCTGCATTGGGGGATAGATTGTTTATGTGCAGGAAGGTGTCCCATCCTGCACAGAGAAAATATATAGTGGTGGGTTGAGTCCTTGCTAGCCAGTTTGTGCTACAATGTTGCTTTGAACTATTTGTACACATTTGTTAGATCTCTAAAGACTAGGGTCAGATATTCTGCTAAAGTTCCTGTAACGGAACAGGACTGAATCTGGAAGGATATTTCATATGTATACAAATGTTAATGCACATGTTTACAGCATTGAAGAAGAAACTACATTCATCTTCCACAAAAGAGCAGATAGTGACACAACATGAGCTTGTAAAGAATTCCTAGTGCTCTGTCAAAGCATAGAGGGTTGGTCATACAAATATATGATTAAGAGTTTCATTACAACCTGCAGCTTTTCTGGTCCCCAGAAGTTACAAGGAAGAGTGTGACGTGATCTATTTAAGTTTTCTCTTTTATCCCATTACCCTTTCCTCACTCCTACCATTGGCTCAAATGATCAATTATGCATGGCTGTCATGAGGACCTCCTGGACCCGAGTTGGTTCCCCCATTTTTAGCTTCATTTTATATATTTCATATTTTCCAAGTTTTAGCTGCATCAGCCCGAGATCCACTGCCCAGTTACTGCACCATTATATTATCTAGTGCCCCTTCTTTGGCATCCATTTATGTATTGCTTAGCTGGGCACTTACTTGCGCTGTGTGATCACTTTTTCACAGAGCACCACTAGTGTCTGCTGTTGATTCTTGTGATAAAGTTGATACATTTATAATTATTGACCTCTTTTTCATAAAGTACTTATGCACTGAATATAAGTCTATATGGACATTAATTTGTTTATGAGTGGATTTATTGACAATCTATGAATTTCCACATTTCTGTATGCTGCTAAGTGATATCTAGAGGGAACGTGTTGTGATCAAAATATGTCAGTGACATGCAGGATTCTTCTAGGAGTGTGAATCATCTTGCCACGGCTGTCCACAACATGGCAAAAATGACATGCCTAAGCAGGAGTCAGCATAATTATGCAAGAGATTGTCTCCATACGCCGTGTCCTAGGGGTGACCAGATGCCATAAGTGAAAGGAGATGGTTATCATCTCTGCCATGCAAAGAGACACACTCTTCCTCTCTTGTTCATTTTCTTTCTTTCTGAAGGTCTGTTTCTGTACCTGGTTCTCTTTTTTATCTCTCTATCTTCACATGCATGCATGCATGCCCCACATATCATTGCTCCTCATCAATGTAGTGCATTATTTAACATACTTCCTACCACGATTCCCATGGTGTACCCACAGTTCTGCTCCCTGCTTTGCAAGCAAAGCACTCACACACATACATGCACATCACACACACGCATACTCACTCATACAGTGTGTTTGACTTTGCAGTGCCAACTACACAGCAATAACCTGGCGGCAGCAGCCACGATGCGATTGGCCCTTGATGAAGACCTTCACTGTCAGCCACTGTCGGTGTGAGCACAGGGCGCTGCTTTCCAGGCAAAACCATACTTTCCCATATCTGAGACCCAGAGGGGCTGACACATTGAAAGTCATGCCTCTCACACTGCAATCCATTGACATATCCCCTGGCCATTACTTGAATATATGGGAGTAGCACTACGGAATGACAAAAAACATCACTGTGGTCCTGTGCTTAATCTTTTAATATAAGGAATGCCAGTGCCTGAAGCTCTGCTCAGAAGCCTGCAGCAGGCTAAATTAAATGTTGAGATGCCGAATACCAAGACTGGTAATCTTTAATGAACTACCAGACACTGCCTGGCCCTTTTTCTTGCTCTTGGAGATTCCCACTTCTCCCTTTGTTGCATTTTCGCCATCCTGCTCCTCTGCTTCCATCTTTCTGATTGGTGTGTTTTTTCCCAGAGGTCCAAGTGGGCAGGATGGGAGAGACACGATGCGCACATACACTGTTTGTAAAAATACAACTGCACCTGGATGGTTAATTCTGATAGTGTAATACTTCAGCTCAGTGTCATTCAGTGAGTCTACTGTGCTGTGAAACTGACGCCGGGCAGACAGCTAAACAAGCCTTACTGTCATGGAGCCTGCTTGCCTGAAAGAAATGCAAATGTAGGCAACTGTTAATCTGCAAGTGTAAAGGGTAATATGTGAATGTAAATAGAGCTTGAGAGCTGGTACTGGCTTTAAGTGATCGAATCACTTGAAGCTTTGTGATGACAAAGTTTTATTCTCTTTAAGTCGAAGTGCAAAGCTTTAACAACTGGACTATGAATTGTCAACTTTTAATTGCAATTGTATTTATATAGCGCTTACTACCCCTGATGAGGTGTTGAAGGGACACTTATGTAAAAAAATGTATTACATACAGTCTGGTTATTACTATAATCTATAGTTTGCAAGCAGCATTTTATCTTAAGCCTTTTTTTGCTTTTTTTAGTCTATCTTATACTGTGTACGATGCACTCGCATATTCAGAGTACTTTTTGTCATAGAGGCTGCGACCTCGTAGCACTAAAAATACACCACTCACTATTCTCCACTGCACCAACCAACATTTAATTCTATGGCTTTCTGGTTACAGACAGACCTCTGCGGTGCATTAACCAAGAGAAGTTGCAGAATGTACTATAGTGCATTTCCCACTGAGTAACATCTTTTATTTATTTATTTTTTATTTAAGCTGTGCATTATTTTAAATCTAGCTATCTGACAGTGAAAGGCAAAAAAAATTTACGGAATATTTTGTTCTTTTAGCCACACCTTTGACCCAGCCCCCCCACGCTCACTGAGCCCGTCCCCATTGAATACAGCATCACAGTTCCCATACTTTTTTAATGCACTTCAAGCCCAGTTTTTCCTCGTTCGCACTTGATAAACATGTGGTGTAGAAAGATAAGTGCCGTCCCCAAAAATAAGTGCTGGTGTCCCCAGCGGCTACCACTGGCTCCAATTAAGCACACCTGTGGTCTAATGCTGGAAGAGGCGTCATTGCTCCAGATCAATTGCACTTATTTTTCTACTGACAAGTGGCAAATCTTCGCTGCATTTTACCAGGGACCAGTGCACCATTACAATTGGTTCACACTGAATGGTGCTAAAGAACTATTTAGAATACACCTAAAATAGAACAAGCATTGATGAAAGTGCACTGGTAATGGGTAATTCAATCTGCATTTGTCAGTGATAAGTAATCGTTATGTGAAATAAACAACTCAGGACATCAGAGACCCTATCAAGCACCCTCGCCCAATATCTTGCTGTTATTTGCTACTGCAACTGAGGCAAGTGTTTTTTGTTTATATTCTTCAACGTTAGGCTAAAATCGTTGTGAGTTGTGAAATATTAAGCTTGTAAGTATTCTATATTTAATTTAGGAAGCTTCCAGTAACAGCCATACTCAAGTAGTTTTGGGTGAGGGTGCTTTTCTAGTGGTGTAATGCAGAGAGAGGGTTCCTCACAGCTCTGATAATATCGACTTTTTTGCACATTGAGGGAGCTCCTCTAAGGTGCCGAGCTCACCTTTCTCTGGCTAAGTTTCACACCGGTCTTCTTAAACATATCTGGTTCCACAGGTCTTGTCATATTTTTACAACTGTGGCTCCAATGAGTTCCCTCACAACTGAAAGTGTATCAACCTTATTCAATTGAATGTCTCATCATTTTCTGCCTGTTTTTTCACTATATTCTTCACCTAATGAAAGGCTGAATTCACTCGTGTGACCAGGATGCAGCCACCGCTTCCCGCTTTCTGTGCCTCTTTACTCTCCCTATGAGGGTAAACAAAGAACACTTTAAAAGAATAAAAAATGCGGTACTAGGACTGCAGCGGTCCACTTTAACGTTGGCACAATTCTTCAGGGGACGTTATGGGGCATCAAAGGGATGAGAATGGAGTCCACTGGTAGCCACCTGTTCGCTTGTGTCACTATAGGTTATCTCGACTAAAAACTAGAGATATCAAAAATCCTCAGAGTGAAAAGCGGTTTCTGTGTTTGCTATGTACCCTCGACCTTGGTAGTATGAACCCCCGAACGTAAAGCCCAATGACAATAAAAGTGACCCAGACTGGCCTTTGTCTAAACCATGGTGCCTCCTAGTGAGTGTACTAATGAATATGATACCAACCAACAAAACAGAGGCATACTATTCTCAAAAACAAAATATCGAATGACAAAATATCGACAGGTACGTGCATATACTGAAGTATAGATTTACTATTCTTAACTCAACATATCTGTACCTTGAAGAGATATGGAACATATAAATAGATGTGGGGTTAGGTATGCAAATTCTAGACTTACCTGTTGATATTTTATTTTCGATATTCCGAACTATCAATATTGTTGATTTTTATATTTATATATTATATATTATCGTAGAGTATGTCATTCTTTATTTCTCTGCAAGATTGAAGAGGCAGGTCCACCTAATGTTCTATGTGGGAACTGGTTATATATGCCTATTGGAAAGCGTTCCACTTGGAGACTATTTCCAAAATGTTTGCATAGAATTGGAATGACAGTGTAAAGAAAAAAACTGAAGTTCGCCCAATTAATGCTCATACGTTCTGTTTTAGAGATGAACCAACTTAATATTTTAATGTTTTATATTTTCATTTTTTTGTCTTAAAATTTAGTTTTGCATTTGCAATTTCAAAAACAGCAGCATATTTAGCATTACCCCAATTAGTCGAAATTAGATGAGGTCATCATCAGGATTGGGTTAAAGAGTCACTTAGGAAAGCCTTCATTCACACCTGCTTAGAAGAGGCTGGAAGGACATTCTGTAGAGTGACATCAAGTCACCGAGAAGTTAGCAATATAACGGTTTTACTCCTGAAAGAATTGTCTTTATTCTGATTTGTTTATTAGTATTTATCACTCCTGCATATTCTGGGCAAGTGTTAAGCATTCCATCTCGTGTGAGAGTTTTAGTTTGCATTGTTGTTGTGCAAGCTATGGATTGCAGAGCTAACCATGAAAGGCAAATTTGTCAGGTTTTAGGTTTCGTTTTGTAACCATAACTTCGCTTTCTCTGTGTTTTTTAAATGGGAAATTGAACGTTTTGAAAAAAAAACATGTCTTATGGTCTTGTAACCCATCCTCCTCATAACGTCACTTTACCTGTACTTTTTTTCCTTCCATTTCTTGTTTTTTTAGATGATTTACTATATTCAACTTCTTTGAAATGATTCTCTTCCCAGTTGTGCAAATCTTTGCCTATGAACTGAGGGGTTGGCCCTATGAAAGGGCCTGTGGCCACTCCGTGAATGGAAAAAATCCTCGTTGCTTAAGGCCTTTGGCTGGATGGCCATGCCTTCAACCAGGCCCTGCGCCCAGACCACCAGGAGCAGCTAAACCCTGCTTTGACCGCAGAGAAAACCAATACTTTGTATTGTTATTATTATAATAATAATTATTATTATTATTATTATTATTATTATTATTATTACTATCATTATCATCGTTGGTGTTTGGTGTTGTTGCTGTTGTTGTTATAATGTGTTTTTTTTTAATGATGGAATTCATAGACCCCATTAGGGGTTCTCAAATACTTAGAGTCTCGTAAGCTCTTATGAGGCCCCTCTTGCTTTCGTGGGCCTGGTTCCAGATCCACACCCGAGAGAAAGAACATCAAGGGCTGACCCAAGCGACCTGAAGAACTTCCGCCCCATCTCGCTCCTCCCCTTCCCTGCCAAAGTCATAGAGAAGACTATCAACAAGCAGCTTACCAACTTCCTTGAAGACAACCACCTTCTCGACCCCTCTCAATCCGGATTCCGAGCCAACCACAGCACTGAAACCGCCCTCATCTCAGTCACAGACGACATCAGAACCCTGATGGACAACGGTGAAACAGTCGCCCTCATCCTCCTCGACCTCTCGGCTGCCTTCGACACTGTCTGTCACCACACCCTAATAACCTGCTTCCGCTCCACTGGGATCCAAGGCCAGGCCCTGGACTGGATCGCCTCCTTCCTCTCCAACCGCTCTCAAAGAGTCTACCTCCCTCCTTTTCGCTCAGACCCCACCGAGATCATTTGCGGCGTCCCACAAGGCTCCACGCTCAGCCCGACACTCTTCAATGTCTACATGAGCCCCCTCGCCGACATCGTACGCAAACACAGCATCATCATCACCTCCTACGCCAACGACACTCAACTGATACTCTCCCTCACCAAGGACCCCACCAGCGCAAAGACCAACCTGCAAGATGGAATGAAGGACGTCGCAGATTGGATGAAACTCAGCCGTCTGAAACTGAACTCAGACAAAACGGAAGTCCTCATCCACGGTAACACCCCGACCGCCTGGGACGACTCCTGGTGGCCCACGGCCCTTGGCACCGCACCAACCCCCTCAGACCACGCACGCAACCTCGGCTTCTCACCATGACCAAACAAGTCAATGCCGTATCCTCCTCCTGCTTCCTCACCCTCCGCATGCTCCGGAAGATCTTCCGCTGGATCCCCGCCGGCACCAGAAAGACCGTGACCCACGCCCTCGTCACGAGCCGCCTGGACTACGGCAACACCCTTTACACCGGGACCACAGCAAAACTCCAGAAACGTCTGCAACTAATTCAAAACGCCTCGGCCCGCCTCATCCTCGACATACCCCGCAACAGCCACATCTCCGCCCACCTGAGGCACCTGCACTGGCTTCCCGTCAGCAAAAGGATCACCTTCCGTCTCCTCACCCACGCACACAAAGCCCTCCACAACAAGGGACCAGAATACCTCAACCGTCGCCTCAGCTTCTACGCTCCCACACGTCTTCTCCGCTCCACCAGCCTCGCTCTCGCCACCGTCCCTCGCATCTGCCGCTCCACGGTGGGTGGGAGGTCCT
Source organism: Pleurodeles waltl (assembly GCF_031143425.1). Classification (NCBI taxonomy): domain Eukaryota; kingdom Metazoa; phylum Chordata; class Amphibia; order Caudata; family Salamandridae; genus Pleurodeles; species Pleurodeles waltl. The sequence continues at coordinate 808,919,583 of NC_090436.1, read as the reverse complement.
TCTCCTACCTGGCGGCCAAGACATGGAACACCCTCCCCACCATCCTCAGGACCACCCAGGACCACTCCGCATTCTGGAGACTCCTCAAGACCTGGCTCTTCGAGCAGCAGTAACCCCTTCCCCCTAGCGCCTTGAGACACGCACAGGTGAGTAGTGCGCTTTATAAATGTTAATGATTTGATTTGATTTGAAGGGTCCTTATCATGGGTTTGCAAACTTGAGAGCCACACTGGAGATCTACAGACTCCTCCATGGCATCACTGAAACCCACAGCAGAATTTAATTTTTAACATCAGAGAGGTTCTGTTTGGGGCCCTACCACCTCAACCAAAGGGTTAAAAGATGTTCTCCCTGCCCCGTATACCGTATATTTTTGTTCCATGATTGTAATGATGGCTGCAAAGGAATTTTTTTCTGTTATGGCCAGTGCTATTTTACTTGCCTATAACTTTGGCCCTGGTTGATGAATCATCACAAAATTTCCCCTAGAATTTGCCCCTCACATGAGCTGCTATCTGGAAAGTTTCAGGGTGATCTGTCAGGTGGGGGCCAAGAAAAAGGGGTGCTCCCAAACTACTTTTTCCCCATTCATATTTCCATGGGGATTTTGAACAGTGATAGCGCCCGAAACACTGGGTGGAATTACACCAAATTTTGCAGAAAATTAGCTCTTGGTCCAGAAAGTGACCTTTTTTTATTTGGTGTAAAACTGTTGAGTTTTTGAGACATTCAAGAAAAGCCAAATTTGTATATATAGGGACGCAAAGGCTTCAAAAACCTTCCTGATCTCATGCTGAGATCTGATTGGCTGCCAACACCTCAACAAGGAAGTATTGGTAGCCATCTTGGGACTAGGCTTCAGTTAAGTCCCAGAATAAAATATTGAAAAGAGAAAACGTTCCAGCGTAGGGACACCCTGACCCCTTAGCTCTGGTGCTGGGGTATCAGAGGGATGCCCCGAGCTAAAAAGCATTTTTTTTTTAAACTGTTACTGTGCGTCATGGTGGATCCGGCAAAATGTTTTTTAAAAAACAAGCATGGGCTCCTGCGCTTGTTTTATAAATAGCCCCCAGTGGTCCCAGGGGCATTGAAATTTTAATGAGGGTGAGCGGAGGTCCAGCCCCCATCACTGCCCCAGGGACTGTCACCGCCACAGCGCTACAAAAATGATGTGTGTGGGGGGCCACCCAGCAACCAGCAGCCCCAGTGACGACCACCTTCCCAGCGCTTCTAAGTGATGTAAGACGGGGGCTGCGCAGCACCCACACTGCCCTGGGGTCCACCACCTCCCTGGGGCTTCTAAGTAATATGATGTGTGGAGGTTGCACGGTCCCCCGACTGCTTCAGGACCACCCCCTCCCCGGGGTTTTAAACCAATCTGATGCAAGGGGCTGTACGCCCCACAGCCCCGGCGACCTCCACCTCATCAGGGCTTCTCATAATATGATGCGGGGGCAGCGTACCCCCCTGCACTGCCCCAGGGACCACCATCTCCCCTGGGCTACAACAAATGAGTGAAGGGGGTCCGTTTTTGACCTCAGATCCCTGGGGACTGCCACCTCCCCAGGGCACTAGTCGTTTGAGGGGGCCATACAGACCCTTCAAGGAGCCAATGATGGTACCGGGGACTGCCACCCCCAGGCCTGGCTCCTGCTATGTCCCAGGGAGCCCACCCCCGGGACATAGCTATTTGCTTTTGCTTGGTGGGAGGTGACAGCCCCCACCAAGTAAAAGCAAACAAAGTCCGGTTTCCGACAGTGGGATCCGTCAAACAGCTCTCGCTGGCAGAAAGTGGAGTTTTCATCTGTTTACCTGCACACGAATATGCATGCAGAGAAACAGATGAAAACATTGCTCCCACAAGCTATTTAAAGCAGTTCCCTGCTTGTGGGAGCAATGCCGACTCCCGCAGTATGCGGGGAGCTGGGTAGGACCCCGAGGGCCTTCAGGCTTCCCACAGTGCTGTCTTTCTCTCTCTTCCATCCCATAATAGGATGAGACAGAGAGAGAGCTAGTCATTGCCATGGTCTCTCCATGCAATGACTTCACACTACAATAAGGAGTCACCTGTGGTATAATGATTAAGGTGTTGCAGCAGATATGCTAATATGAGAATATTCTAATGATTTGCGTATACGTACTAATGAGAAAAATCACATTTGAAAACTAATAAATGAAAATAACATGTAATGTGCAAAATGTGCCCACGGGGAGTCGTCACCATCTGTGTTAACAGTACTAAAATAATGTGAAATTATTATAATTATGTAATAATATGCCATAACTGATGATATAACCTATGTTTTATGATGCTTCGTATCCTTAACTTAGCTGACCTAGAGGCCTAGTCGGCGCTGGGCCTTGCTTGCTTCAACGTGGAGACGCGATGAGCCGCAGAGGACTGAAACTGGACCTTGAACGGTACAGAGTTCAGAGATGAGCTCTGCTATAATTTTCAGCAAATTCACCAGCCGACAGGAGACGATCACAACAAATTGATACAATTATGTATAGAGTAGGCTAAATGTACTTTCCCAGGATCTGAACAATAGAGGCACTGACTAAGAGACAGTGAGCAACAATACCATTACCTGAAGAGCCGGATGATGTTCTCATTGATGAAGAGACCAATCATATTAATGGAACTTGATGCTTGTAACGATGCAGACAAGTGGTAAACAAAAACTATAGGTCAGAGTCATAACCCCTGATAAGGTTGACCAATTAGCAATTTGTGGGACAGACTGAGAGACCCTAATAAAAAGTCATGACACGAGAAGGGAAATCAGAGTGGAGAGGCGAAAGTTGATGACGTCAGGAGACGCTGTCCGAAGTGCTGAAATTTGGGCTTCCTCCCTGTGAGCCTGAGCCTTGCTGATGACTTATGACCTGGAGACAAAGACTGACTTGTTGCTGATCTATCTTGGATAGGTAGCTATAAATGATTGACTAACTAATGTGTGCTTTTTCCTTCTAGGTACCAACTGCGCTGTTTAAAATGTTTTACACTTAGTTCGATTTTTCCAATTTAATGACTTTTGACTAAATTGTTTTTCGCATGAAGATCCAGATGCTGATGCTAATCTGAGATAGGTAGGCTGACAAGGGTGACTAAATGGTGACTTTGACTTTTGACTGACTGACTCGCATTGCTGAATTAATCAATGTTTATGAATTTGCCAACGTAGATTGATGTTGTTTTTGCTTAGTAATAAAATCTTGATGAATTGTTGCTCATGATGCTAATAAAATTTGATTAATCATGGATTCATTGAATAAAGGTTTTGATTAGAATTGTAACTAATAGGGAATAAAACAAACTAACTTCTTGAGAGTGATGCTAATTTTTTATTAAACTACGTTTTTGGTGTTATATGGTTGGTTGGAATTATTGTTGACGTTTCTCTGGTCACCACTTAGCTAGGATACTCTATGCGATCCAAAATATTCATCGACCTATACGCATCCCCTTGTAAGTTTACTTACTAAGGACAAGGCGGCTAGCAGTTTTTGGTAGCAGCTTGATGGTTAGATTCCTTAGGGAACTAGTTAGGTGGTGAGTAGAGGTTATGGTGGTAGTTTAAAAGTAGAGTATAGTTGTTCACATTTTTATGAGGTTTGAATTTTGTTTTTCTAAAATGGCAATGGTAGCAAAGATGATGTTCCCTTAAGCCCAGAAATGACTTTGCCAGATCCTGGATCCCCTGGGTAAGATTGAGTATGTTCTCGGCGTAGCTGATATAGTATGAGAGTAGTAGATTGCGCTTGCATAGGCTTAAGCAGATCCCAGGTGAATTGTGATGTATGTAAGTTAAAGTAGGGTGTCTGCGTACTCCAGTTTAGAGTTAGTAGGAGCGTGCGAACTCCAAAAGTGTAAGAGTAGGGAAGTCGTCGAACTTCACATGTGTATGGCGCTTTGTGCTAAAAAATTGTCCACGTGGTTGTTGGTGATGTACGGACCCTGCGTGGTCTAAGACTCCGGAGTATATTGACAAGTGTAGGAGACACTTGGGTATATGTTGTAATCTCTCTGGTTTAGTAGGTTGATAGGGCGTGGGCAACACGTCAGAGTGAATGTTAGATGAGTAAAAGAAACTTCGATAGAGATTTGGTGAGTTCTATGTGCACCAGGACAGAGTAAAACAGTGACTGCATCAGTTGAGAGTCAAGTTTGCGGGTCGAATTTTACTTGCAAACGTGGGGGACTGAGAAAGAGGAATAGCTAAGGAGCTAGAAAGTGCCATTAGTGAAAATCCGTAAGGTCCCTGAGACGATTGTGTCCCTCCCTGTAGTAAACCAGCAGGTTTGTTTTAGTTAATATTTGGTGAAGACGCTCGCAATAATTGCATTAGCTGAGTGAAATTGAGTTGAGGAGGACGAGCCGCAAGACTTTGTCACCCGCTGTGTGGCAGTTTGGGAGTTAGTGCCCAGACAGCAGCAAGAGCTGAAGTTTAACAGAAGAATAAAAAAGATAGAAAAGTCACTAGTTGAAGCTAGGTGGGATTGGGAGCAAAAGAGATGGAGAATGGCAACTATGAAGGAGATCAAATTGTTTCCCGCAATCACAGAGAGTGACGGGTCAGATAAGGGGGACAATGACAAAGAAGAGGAAAGTGAGGGAAAGAAGAAAAGAAAGAAGTCCTATGTGGAAGATGAAGATTCTGATGTTGAGGACCTCATTACACAGTTGCTGAGAGATAGACCTCCACTTATGACGACTTATGCAGGGGGTCCAGGTACTAGTGCTACAGCCCCTCCTGCTACTCCTGGGACATCCTAGGGAGCCACAGGTGCTGTACAAGCAGAAGGAGGACAGTTACCAGGGGCAGTACAGAGCACACCAGTTGCAGGAGCGAGTGCAGTAGCTCAGGCGCAGGTACATAGACCATCGGTAACAGGGATTTACCCAGGTGTGCCTGTTCTTGAGACTGTTTCAAATATTGTAGTGCCGAGGGAGCAGGGGCTCCCGCAGCCAATGTTGGTCCAGACTGACCCGACTCCAATGTTATTGCCACCAGCACAGACACAGAGTATGCCGAAGTTTGACCAGTTGACAGGGACTTCAGTAGATCTCGCACCAGTTATGAATCAGGCAATGGGAGTACCACTAACATAGGGTACAGGTGCTAGAGCAGCCCCAGATGCAATATCGCTACCGATCACTGTTGGTCCAGCGGTACCTTTATATGCTCAGAAGAAAGCAGAAGTAGGAGGACAGGCAGAGATGTCACAGAGTTTGGTAAGAAGGGGAGTGGGAGACTCAGTGCATTCGACATCATCTTCAGGAACTTGTCTGGGTGAGCTCAAATCTCCTGCAGGATTTAGTCCTCTTGTTACATTGCCAGATGCATCAAATGTCTCTAATGCAAATCAGAGTTTGAGACTTTTGACTCCACAAGCCTTGGTAACGGGGGCACAGCAGCTGCCTGTGACTAATGCGAGTAACATCTCATTACAACGGTTAACAGCTCAGCAGTTAACTAGTTGGCTGGATAGTCTAAACTCATCACAAGGTGCATCCAAAGGGGAAGATCAGTTGAACCGAGTGGGACTGAATAGCGAAGCAAATGAATTGGTTGAGGGAACAATGGGATTGCATAGGTTAGAGTCCTAAACCGAAGAAGAGTTGAGGTACTTGTGCCCAAGGATTACAAAAGAAGTAGGGAAAATACACCAGAAGTTAGCGGAAGTAGCAGAGAAGCATGACATTGATCTTAAGATGACGAAACATTTGAGACGAAGTTACAGATTAGATTTTGAGGCAAAAGATTTTGAACACATGAGATCAGCTGGAATGAAAGCACATTTGAGGGACTTGCTGCAGAGTGCACAGATTTGGGGTGCATTAGAGAAGTGGGAAGGCAGATGGGCAAGGAAAAAAGAGAAACGATAAAGAGATTCTCAAGATGAAACGGAGGGAGCAGAGAAAGGGGAAGTGGTTAAAATGCTACCAATGAGAGAAATTCCAGGGGGGCAGTTTGTTCATGTCCCATGGCACCGAAGTGACATTTTGTCTTTTACAAATGATTATCCCAAATTGAGAGAGAAGCCAGTTGAATGGTATCAGCAGACTGAGAGGTTTGTGAAACTCTCTAAATGTTTGTGGGAAGACTTGAATACTTTGTTCGAGATAGTTGTGCCATCTGATTTGTGGGTCGAGTGTAAGAGGGCAGTAGACTGGCCAACAAGTGAACCTGAAAGGAACAAAGTTACAGGGGAACTGTCACCTGAGGTAATGAAAAGTTATTATAAGGTAATTGAGTTTCTGATAACTAGAATTTCTCCGAAAAACATTGTTTGGCAGAGGATTGACAGGACAGTCCAGGAAACTAAAGAGTCAATACACACTTAATATAAAAGATTGCTAAGGGCTTTCAAAGAGTACAGTAGGAAGGAAGTGGTTGAACCGAAAGACATGTTGCATTTTGTGTTCAGATTTGTTGAAGGGTTGAGACCTGAAGTAGGGCAAATGATTAAGAATCATCTGATTTGCTGGCAGGCGAAGCCAATTGATGAGGTGTTGCAGTATGCTAAATATTGCAGCGATGAGATCGAGTTGAAGCAAAAGAAGCTGAAGGAAAAGGCAATGGTGATGCAGATTAAGGCAGCACAATCAGGAGTGCAAGGAGCTTTAGTGCCGCCGATGCCACCGCAGAAGAAAGCTGTCATGTTTCAGCCTCAAATGAGGGGTAGAGGACGTGGTATGGATGTGATGCACGGTCCAGATCTAAGTACCGTGGTTGTTCAGAATGACATGCAGGGCATGAAAAGGATGCTGCCATGTCACCTGTGCGGAAACGTGGGACACTGGAAGCGGGAGTGTCCATTGATGGTGCAGGAAGGAATGGTTCAGCAAAGCGATGTTGGTACAGTTCAAACTGTCAGAGTCCCCAGAATGAGGGGCCTGGTCCCAAATGCTCAAAATCGAGGTCAGAGTTTCTTGCCTGTACAATAGATGCAGGTGCCTAGACAGCAAATACACATACCCCAAGCCCCGATGGAGCAGCAACAGGTTATGCTTACTCAACAGGTCACAGGTCAGAGACCAGATCACAGTAACAATACAGTACACCAGTTCCCATTTCACAGTGAGGATGAAATAAACGCTGAATGGATGAGTGACAGTTCAGATGAAGGAGCTTGCATTCTTGCTGCATCCCTAGAGGTAGATCAGAGAGGGCCTTTTGTGAAGGGAAAGGTAATGGGACATAAGGTCTTGTTCTTGGTTGATACTGGAGCTACGCGCTCCACAGTGAGAAGTGTGGAAGTACCAGATTTACCTTTTTCCGGAAGGACAGTTCAGGTTGTGGGAGTGGAGAATAGGCAGTTAACGAATCCCATTACAGAACCAGTGCAAATTGAAATCGGAAATTATTTGGGACTGCACAGATTTGTGGTATGCGATTCAAGTCCCGTATCTTTGTTAGGCAGAGACTTACTGTGCAACACCAAATGTTCAATAAATTGTACAGATGCGGGGATAGAAGTCCAGACAAACAGTGATGAAGAGGAGGAGCAGGCGTCAGCCATGGTTCTTAATGATGCATTCGAAGAGTACCCTTTGATTGAGATTTTCCCAAGGTTCATACTGAAGGAGTTGCACGCAGACTTGCAAGGAACTGTAAAGGAGAAAGTCTGGGATTTGACAGGGAAAGAAGTGGGATTGATCAAAGGAGGGGAACCAATTAAAATCACTTTGAAGCCGAATGTTGAGTTCCCAAAACTTCCAAAGTATAACATGGCGCAGGATGTGATGATGAAAGTGGCACAGATAATTGGAGATTTCCTGAAGCAGGGAGTTCTATAGGAAGTCTTGAACAGGTCATGTAATTTACCGATAATGGGTTTGAAAAAGCCTTGTAGGAAAGTGCGAATTGTGCAGGATTTGCGAAAAGTGAATGACATGTTGGTTAAGTGTTGTCCGATTGTGCCCAATCCAGCAGTGATACTGTTTCAAGATTCCATGTGAGGCAGAGTGGTTCACTGTAGTCGATCTGTCACAGCTCTCTTTTAAGTGCCACTTCATGAGGATAGTCAGTTTCTTTTCAGTTTCAAATTCCTAGATAAAGTCTACAGCTGGTGCAGGCTTCCACAAGGGTATACAGAGTTACCATCCTTGTTCAATCAGATTTTGAAAAAGAATTTAGAGTTGTTAGAATTGCCTTGTCAATCGACTCTAGTGCAGTACATTGAAGACTTATTGATTGCATCCAGAACAAGGGATGAGTGTAAGCACGACTCGATTGCCCTGTTGAATAATTTAGGAGAATTTGGACACAAGGTCTCGCCAGCAAAATTGCAGTACTGTCAGAAGTCTGTTAAATATTTGGTTCATCAAATTGAGAAAGGTCTGAGAAGAATCTCCTGAGAAAGGTTTACAATGATTCTGCAGAGAAATCCTCCGACTTCCCAGAAGGATGTGCGCATGTTTCTGGGAATGGTAGGGTATTGTAGACAATGGATTCTGCATTTTGCTGAGATAGCAAAACCCCTACAGCAGTTGACACACAAAGGAGTTACAGATCCCATTAGTTTAGATGAGGACCAGATGAGGGCTTTTACTGAATTGAGAGAGAGTCTGTGCAAAGCTTCAGCGTTGGGAATGCCTGATTACACAAAGCCTTTCACATTGTTTTGTCATGAACGTGATGCTTGTTCTTTGTCTGTTTTGACACAGGTCCATGGAGATGCTTATCGCCCAGTAGCTTATTTTTCAGCTACCTTGGACCCGGTTGCAGCAGCTTTACCAGGTTGTCTGCGAGCAGTAGCCGCAGTTGGTCAAAGCCTTTCCCAATGTGAAGGGGTAGTCATGGGATACCCAGTGACGGTAATGGTACCACATTCTGTTGAAATCTTACTGATGAGAACGAAAACACAACATTTGATGGGGGCCAGACTGATAAGGTATGAGATGAGCATATTGGGAGCTCCGAATGTAACTTTGAAAAGATGTACAGTGCTGAATCCAGCAACGCTATTGCCAAGTGATACTGCTGAAATTGAAAAAGAGGAGGATATAGAACATGATTGTCTTGAAGTGACAGAATTATGTACACAACCTAGACCTGATATCAGAGATACTCGATTAGAAGAAAATTACCAAATTGTTTTTGTCGATGGTTCATGCCTCAGAGATGGGACAGGCACATTGAGGGCAGGATATGCTGTATGGACAATTACAGGAACCCTAGAAGCATCTTGGCTTCCCGGTGTATATTCAGCACAAGTGGCGGAATTGGTAGCTCTTACTAGAGCATGCTATGTTTCTACCAGGCTACGAGTGACAATACACACGGATACTCAATATGGATTTGGAATTGTTCATGATTTTGGTCAATTGTGGTTGCAAAGAGTGTTTATGACTTCAAGTGGAACCCCAGTACGAAATGGTGACAGGATAAACGATTTACTGTACGCAATACAATTGCCGGAAGAGATTGCCGTAGTGAAATGCAGAGCAGCCCAGAGAACACCAGATTACATTTCCTTGGGAAATGGATATGCGGATCAGGTAGCAAGATTTTGCACCTTGAACTGTATATCGTTTAAGGATAAGTGGAAACTAATGCAAGAAGAAGAGACCAGTTGTGCAAATTTTGCATTAAAAGTAATTGACACCCTAGAGGAGTTGAAAACATTGCAAGAAAACGCAGACAAGGAAGAGAAAAAGCTGTGGGCAAAGCTGAAATGTGTACAGAGACCAGGTGAGATCTGGGTATCTGAGGAGGGTCAGATGATATTGCCGAATTGTCTATTGTGTCATATGGCTCGGTATTACCATGGTCAGGCACATATTGGAAGGGATGCAATGATTAGGTTGTTCAAAGTTGATTGGTTCAATCCGAAATTCAGAAAAGCAGCTGAAGCAGTGTGTCACAGATGTGTAATCTGTCAGCAACTAAACGTGGGAAAAGGGACAGTGGTAAATTTGAGCCACATTGGAAGAGTAGGAGGACCATGCAGCAGAATGCAGTTGGATTTCATTGAGATGCCTGCATGTGGTGGATTGAAGTACGTGTTGGTGATTGTGTGTGTGTTTAGTCATTGGATTGAAGCATACCCCACACGTAGAACTGACAGTCTCACAGTTGCAAAGCTACTCCTTAGAGAATTGATACCAAGGTTCGGATTTCCGATCTCTTTAGAATCAGATAGGGGAACGCACTTCAATAATGAAGTGATTAAGCTCTTATGTGCAGCATTAAACATTGAAAAGAAGCTTCACTGCAGCTATCATCCAGAAGCATCAGGACCTGTAGAATAAATGAATGGTACCCTGAAGTCAAGAATTGCCAAAATGTGCGCAGCTACAAATCTGAAATGGCCGGATGCATTGCCTCTAGTGTAGATATCAATGAGAAATATACCTGACAGGAAGATAGGATTGTCCCCACATGAGATTCTTATGGGGAGAGCAATGAGATTGCCAGCAATCCCAGCCAATGCTCTTGTCAATATTACAGATGATATGGTGTTGGACTACTGCATGGGTCTAACTGATGTGGTTCAATCTTTTTCTCAGCAGGTACAAGCCGTTACTCTGCCACCTATCCATGACCCAGGCCACAATCTAAGAGCGGGAGATTGGGTCGTGATCAAAAAGCATGTGTGCAAGACTTGCCTAGAGCCACGTTGGAGAGGTCCATATCAAGTGGTGCTGACAACTACAACAGCTGTGAAGTGTGCAGGATTGCCTAACTAGATACATGCAAGCCATACAAAGAAAGTGGTGAGTCCTCAGGTTCATGAAAAAGTGTTGCTGAGAACGCCAGCAGCCGCAAAACGAATAGTTCGACCTGAACCAGAGCCGGAGCAGGTTGAGCCAGAAGTGGATCCAGAATTGACGGAAGAAGGATCAATAACCCCAGTAATAGACGAAGGTGTGGAAAATCCAGAGGCAAATCGAGAAATTGATGCAGCAGAAGTGACGAGAGATCCATGCAAAGGAGAGATTCTCACAAAAACAAAGAGTGCTGAAACGCAAGGAGATCAAGTGCTAGAACCTGAGGGGGAAAGAGTCGAGATAGGTCAAAGCAAAAGTGATCTGACTCCTCCTGAACCCTTTGCAGGTCCATCAAGAGAAGGCACTTCAGACAAGGTGAAAGAGAAAAGTCCAATCTTGAAGAGATTGTTGACAGAAGGAGTTAGAAAAGGAGATCATTGGCCAGAGTCTCAAATAGGCAAGAAAAAGTACTTGGTAATAAATGAGACAATAGAGGAAGAATTAGACACCACAAAGAAAGATGAATTAAGTGATGGAGAACTAACAGGAGAAAGGAAGTTGAAAAAAAAGAGAGTGGCAAGTCGAAAATACGCGGGACCAGAGTGGGCATACGCAGCAAGAAGTGATTGGCAAAACAAGTTTATGTCCTTTTGTTTTGATTGAGAAGTTCTGAATCAGTATTGTGATGCATCATGAAGGAGAAAATCAAATAGACTGAGCTGTTGAGCTAAAACAAAAGAAATTGAGATTATTGATTTACCGACATTAAAAGCCTGATATGACATTTAAAATCTGGAGATGACCAGCTGCTAACCGAATTCGACAAAGGAAGTAAAGGGGTCCTGTTGTGTGAAGTTAAAGTGTGGAGAAAAGAAGTATGTTCTTGATTTTTGATTTTTGGTTTTGTGTTGCATATTAATTAAGAGTTAAAATTCTGCTTTCTGATTCTTTACAGATAATGGCTAGATTAGATAATAACGTTAGGCATATTAGGTGTTGTAGATATTTGAGTGTAGGAATGGAGATTGTTGTGGGATATTGTTTATAATAATTATTGTGGGAATGTCAATTCATGAGATGAGAGAAGCTAAAATTACATCTGTTCATGAAACTACTACACTAACAGCTATAGAGAAGTTTAAGCTAGGTGAACAATATTTGCATGATTATACTAATGCAAGAGGAGAGTTGTCTTCTAATGTCTTTTATCATTTAGTGAGCGAGTATGTGGAAACGATGGATGCAAAGGATTGCCTTGTGTGTACGCAAATACCTTCCTCTGTGGAAAAAGGGGTCACTTATCATAGTCTACCTCTGACCTACGGAATAACTTGTAGTTTGCTATTAACTCAGTTCCATAACCAAGAGTATATTCAGTATTTCTATTCAAACTATGACCTAGTGTTTTCCTTTGTTCCTATAATTATATATTTGAGTTAGATAGCTAAGGATCATGATATAGTATTGGTTAGGGGATTCTTTGAGCCTACACTGACTTTTGGCACAGCTTATGCTCATCGTAACAGTTTGACTTGCTTATTAACACCTATGGAAAAGAGCTTTATTGGGCATACTGATGACAAGAGAAAAACACTAAAAGAAAAATTAGAAAAAGGGTTAGAGAAGAGAACTTACAAGAATGATTATGCTTACACTGCTATTAAAACACAAGGGAAACTGGCCTTAGATGCATTACATGTAGGGAAGCTTTGCATATATAGGCCAAAATCACGTACTGACACTTTATTTGTGGGAACGAGTGAATGTAGGCATGCATTTTTGTTTCAGAGTAAGTGGACATTCATGTTGAACGGTGCGGACCCTGTGATTCCTGGAATTTACTATATTTGTGGACTTAATGCTTATTAACGACTCCCTAAGGGATGGTATAGAACATGTTACTTGGGAATAGTTTTTCCTAAGATTTACCAAATAGATGATTTGAAAAAGATTCTGAAAATGACTGAGTTACATCAAAAGAGACAAAGGAGAGAAACAGCCTCTGCAATAGTGGGGGATATTTTTGGAACAGTAATTCCTTCTGTAGGAGTTATATTGAACGCAAACAAGATTCGAAAGCTGTCAACTATAGTAGATAATATGTTAACTAACTTTACAGGAGCTATACTTTTACTAAACACTGAATTAGCTGCGGATAAAGCTATGACGCTTCATTATAGGCTTGCTTTAGACATAATATTGGCGAAAGACGAGGGAGTCTGCAAAATGATTAATGAGAGGCATTGTTGCTCTTATATACCTGAGAATGAGAATGAGATAAAAGATTTGCTTACTAATTTAACTAATGCAAGTAAAGATTTGAAGGAGCTGAAGGAATCAGGAGTATGGGAAAAGGTTGGAAATGGGTTTGTCACAATAGGTAATTGGTTTAGTCAAATTTGGGGTGGGATATTGTGGAAAATTGTTCAGGGAATATTAATTGTGATCATTGCTATATTAGGATTATGGGGGGCATGTAAATTATGGCACAAAATTCAATTGAGAAGGGCTAAAAATAATCAGAGGAGGGAAGAAGAACCCAAAAGAAGAATCTATAGAGAAAATGCAAACAGAAGAGGTCAAAACGTGGCTGAGAGTAATTTGTAATGATTGACAAAAGGAAGGTGTGAAGACATATTTAGCCATCAGAGGAGGGACTGTTGCAGCAGATATGCTAATATGAGAATATTCTAATGATTTGCGTATATGTACTAATGAGAAAAATCACATTTGAAAACTAATAAATGAAAATAATGTGTTATGTGCAAAATGTGCCCACGGGGAGTGGTCACCATCTGTGTTAACAGTACTAAAATCATGTGAAATTATTATAATTATGTAAAAATATGACATAACTGATGATATAACCTATGTTTTATGAGGCTTCGTATCCTTAACTTAGCCGAACTAGAGGCCTGGTCGGCGAAGGGCCATGCTTGCTTAAACGTGGAGACGCGATGAGCCACAGAGGACTGAAACTGGAGAAAAGGACCTTGAACTGTACAGAGTTTAGAGATAAGCTCTGCTAGAATTTTCTGCAAATTCACCAGCAGACAGGAGACAATCAGAACAAATTGATACAATTATGTGTAGAGTAGGCTAAACGTACTTTCCCAGGATCTGAACAAAAGAGGCACTGACTAAGAGACAGTGAGCAACAATTTTGTTACCTGAAGAGCCGGATGATGTTTTCATCGATGGAGAGACCAATCATATTAATGGAACTTGTACCGACGCAGACAAGTGGTAAACAAAAACTATAGGTTAAAGTCATAACCCCTGATAAGGTTGACCAATTAGCAATTTGTGGGATGGACTGAGAGACCCTAATAAAAAGTCATGACATGAGAAGGGAAATCAGAGTGGGGAGGTTAAAGTTGATAACGTCAGGAAACGCTGTCCGAAGTGCTGAAATTTGAGCTTGCTCCCTGTGAGCACGAGCCTTGCTGATGACTGATGACTGATGACCTGGAGACGAAGACTGACTCGTTGCTGATCTATCTTGGATAGGTAGCTATAAATGATTGACAGACTAATGTGTGCTTTTTCCTTCTAGGTACCAACTGTGCTGTTTAAAATGTTTTTCTCTTAGTTAGATTTCTCCAAATTAATGATTTTTGACTAAGTTGTATTTCGCATGAAGACCCACATGCTGATGCTAATCTGAGATAGGTAGGCTGACAATGGCGACTAAATGGCTGACTTTGACTTTTGACTGACTGACTCGCATTGCTGAATTAATCAATGTTTATGAATTTGCCAACGTAGATTGATGTTGTTTTTGCTTATTAATAAAATCTTGATGAATTATTGCTCATGATTCTAATAAAATTCGATTAATCATGGATTCTTTGAATAAAGGTTTTGATTAGAATTGTAACTAATAGGGAATAAAACAAACTAAACTTCTTGAGAGTGATGGTAATTTTTTTGTTAAACTAGGTTTTTGGTGTTATATGGTTGGTTGGAATTATTGTTGACGTTTCTCTGGTCACCACTTAGCTAGGATACTCTATGATCCAAAAGATTCATTGACCTATACGCGTCCCCTTGTAAGTTTACTTACTAAGGACAAGGCGCGCTAGAAAAGGTCACAGACTCTCACACTGAAAGTTGAGGGTTGTAGTCCAGGTGTGTCTGTGGTTATTGCCCTACATTACCTTGTTTTCAACTTCAAAAGTTTAACGTTCATAATGAAAGGTGATCTCACTCTTTTTAATTGACAAATACTCTCTCAATTTCTCTTTTTCAATCTCTTTCACCCACTCACACGCCCAGTCAGAGCCTTACGCACCCACTCACAGACCCACTCAGACCCTCCTGCACATACTCACAGCCCCAATCAGACACTCACGCACCCACTCACAGACCACTCAGACACATACACCCACTCACAGACCCACTCAGACTCTCACACACCCACTCAGAGACTCACTGAAACCCTCATGCACCCACTCTAAGACCCACACAGAAACTGACGCACCCACTAAGACACTGATGCACCTACTCTCACACCCAGACAGACACTCTCACAGCCACTCTCACCCCCAGATATACTCTCTCACACCTATTCTCACACTCAGAGAGACATGCCATGCCCAAATCCCGCTGTGCATGGTCAAAGGGCTGTGCGCAGTGTGGGGTTGGGTGGTCAGGGGGGTTGGCCGCACGGTCTGGCCACAGACAAGGCCCTGCAGCCCACCGCCACCACTCACGTCAAAGGCCATGAGCAGTGGTGGTTGGATTAACATATAGTAATAAAAATTACTTTATATAAAAAAATCATTGAAATTCACTGAAAAAACATAGGTTACAGGGACATTATAGCTAGGTAATAGAATTAATAAAACCATAGAAATGTATGCAAAAAAACAAAGATTACAGGGACGTTATAGTTAGGCTCACATTTTAAACGTACTAAAACATCGAAATTCACCTGTTACAGTTATTGTTATCTCATGTAACTATAACTCGTGCCCTAAGGTAACTATAGCTCGCGCCCTCGCCATGCACTGCTAATTACCTAAATGAATTACAGCACTCATGACATCTTTGATAACATGATTGATAATATCAATGTAATATTTGGAAGAAAATGTTTGACGAAAAAACTGCATGTCCGGGCTAGCGAGTTATAGTTACCTTAGGGAACGAGTTATAGTTAGTTGAGATAACTCTAACTATAACAGGTAAATTTCTATGGTGTAGTACGTTTAAATTGTGAGCCTAACCATGATGTTCCTGTAATCCCCTGTAGCCCTTGTTTTTTTAAAGTGTGTGTATATATAATTCCATTAGAAGATGGCCACCATGCAAGTGCACATATGCATGTCTGCTTCTGTAGGGGGAAAGAACACATCAGCAAAGTGAATAGGTCAGTAACAGGTTGAGTAGACAAGATCTATTAGCTTTGTCAAGGCTTGTTCTAATATCATGTGATGTGTCCCTTCTCTTATGCTTGTATAATCACTCCTCAATAATGGTTATTGGGATAGGTTGATTATGCTGTCATTCTTCCCGTTGCCTTTCAAAATACTCTTAGAAAATATGCTGTTGTGAGGTATGCTTCTTCTGCAGTTGACTTTGGCAACCGTCATTCTGGTCTTCTCTATTCCATTCGATTTGCCATAAGTGGTTGAGTAGAAAATCAGCAGTACACATTCCACAGAACTTTGATACGTAGGCACTGGAAGTTGGGGCAGCACCCCCAAAATAACCACTGGTGAATGAGCAATAAGATGTCTTTAAATTTAGGGGCATATTTACAATCTTTTAATGCAGGGCAGTGCTGCAAGCCTTTGTAAACAGAAAAGGGCAGGAATGTGCCATATCTACAAACAGCCCGTTTCTTTCCTTTTCCCTTGCACTGGCACACACTGGGCTGGCATGTGCCAGTGCAGGCACCCTTGCACCATGATGCAAGGGTGTCTGCATTGCGGGGATGATTGTTTTTGTGCAAGAGGGAACACCTTCCTGCACAAAAACAATCACAAGAGGAGTTTTCTTCTTTCTATGTGTGCTGCAGAATACAAATGATACGCATCGCAACACCCATGAACGCCTCTTTAAGGTAGAGTAAGGCAATGCAGCAACTGTTGCTGCGTTGCCTTACTCCATAGCTACAAGGCCATGTAAAGCCACACAAAGTGGCTTTGTGTGGACTTGTAGATCTTGACCTGCAGCCTGCACTGTCAATGTATCAAAAAAAGTGATGCACTGGTGGTGCAAGCTGTTTGTAAATATGACCCTTTGTTCTTATCTTGTCACATTTCTTGTGCTTCAGAGACAGAAGTCAAATGTCAGGCTATGTCTTCTGACAAATTGCTGCTTATTATTTTAACATGGATACTGGCATTTACTTTTCTTCATCTGATAGCAAAAGGAGAGGATTTTGTAAAGTGCACTATATGACAATCTTGCTAGTGTGAACAGGAAGGCTGTAGAATGGATTTTGTTTCTTACAAAACAAAATTTTAATACCAATAAATGAACAATACATTTTTTAAAATATTTAAATGCAGTTAGGAAAGTACAAATGAAGCATTTGTTTGTAATTCTTAAGTGTGATGGAAATAATTTTAATTGGATGAAAATAAACCAAGGCACTTTGGGGATGCTCAAATGACACATTCACTGAAACTCGATTTTCACACATTATTATCTGAGTGCTATAAAGTGTTATCAGTTAAAATGCAGGTTTGTGCAAAATTAGTGGCCATTGTAATGGAGAATGTGCTGTCTGTAAATTATAGTATGCTAGCACATCATGCTTTAGTGATATATTTGATACAGTGGCTCTAAAAAGCACCACCAGCTCCATACTACACCCTTACTGCTCATGCAGAAGGTGAGTGGCTCGTCTGTTGCGCTTGTTCTTCATGTGAAGCTTGGATTTTCCACAATCCCTACGAGTTCAGTGGTGTTACATTAAAGGCAGCACTCCCACTATGAAATCTTCCAGCACCACTGTTCTGATAAGAAAACATAATTAGTATTTTGGTGTCAGATGTAGACATACCTTTACCAGTCAACTGTGTTCTCTTCCTCTGCCTGCTACTCAGGAGGCATCCCATCCTGACTACTGTCTGAAAAAGTGCTCCTTCACAATTGTATGCATCAACAATATCATTATTTGCAGCAGACGGTAGAAGTTCCGCTCCTTCCTTCTAATCACTTTCATAAACTAGGCAAATGCCACCTAGCAATTATCTCGCAGCTTGATTAACCCTCAGGGCCTGATTCAGAAAGGTAAACTTACACTTATAACTTTATATTTCTCTTGGCATTCGCATACACAGAGTTATGAGTAACTTTACAAGTATGGAGACTCTGCAGTCGAGGCAGAGAACTCCACACATAAAAAGATAGACACATCTCCATTTCTGGCTGTAGTTCGCCACCTCGACTTTGGAGTCTCCGCACTCGTAAACTTATCATTAACTCTATGTTTGTGAATACCAAGACAAATGTAAACTTACACACCAATGTGTTTGCCCTTGTGAATCAGGTCCTCTGTATCTTTTTTCACCTCAAACAATAATCAATGTACTTCATAACACCTTTCACTGAAAATACATGGAGCATAGCTAGAACATGTACTCATGGTTAGAGCCTGATAGTTAACACCTAAAATGAAAATTAAAGAAATCAGAGGTGGGGCCGTTGGTACAGAAAGAAAAATGCCCTGGCCTCCTGGAGAGTAACACAGACATACTGGTGTGAAGTACTTGCTGGGGCAGCAGAATAATGGAGAAGCCACAGGAAACAAGCATTTGCAATGCAATAGGTCTTTAGTTAGAGCTATTGGCATTGTAAATTCAGAACTGGACTTTTCTTGCCACATAAATTGGTCAACTCCGTCTCATAATTTTGTCTTTTCCTCCCATGTTTTGGTGGTCACTGGTGGCTACTGACATCAGAAATCACAAGCTCTTCTGGAGAGACAAGAAGATGACTGTACTACCTTGCGATCTGTAAGAGCTGAACAAATTGGAAAATAAGGCTGGAAATGTATTTTATTATTATTTTTAACAGAATGAAAAGTCTTGCAAGCATTCTTGCCTCGCATTTCAAGGAGCAGAGCAGCCTGAGAAGATTTATGCCCCAATAAAGGAGATAAGCAATGCCCTGTGTGTGACATTGTGAGTGCTGGCAGGAACGGGCCCTGGAGAGAGAGACTTCAGATGGGAGGCTAAGCAAATTTCACATCATTGCAATAATGGAATGATACAGTAGTTTGTCACAGCTCTGAAATAGAAAAAGGAGGGAGAAAAAGGCAGAATTGACCACTAGCGAGCAAGAATCTTTGAAGGACACTGCAACCAACAAATGAAATTGCTTTAAGCCATAAGAAGTATACTAGAAGTATACATGAGGTCGAGCGCTTACATTGGACCTAAAATCAGCAGCCAAGGTGACAACTCCAGTATTAACCAAAAGAAAACAGCCATTACAAAATGATTCAACTTACCACACACTACCACTGCCTGTACTACCAGAGAGTAAAGCAGACAGAAGAAGAGGATCCAGTGATTTTCCACTTGCTACGCCACAAAGAGCGGAAGGATCAGGTAATTAGACACAAGGGATTGCCTCAATTGTGGGGAATGAAACCACTTATTCAATTATATATACTGCAGTCACCAACTGGTTAAGATATGTCCTTACAAAAGCAAAATGCTCTGAGTACACTGCATACAAATATCAATACGAATGGCACAATAAATACTTTAACCCCAAATGTGAAAAGTCCCTAGACAAGACCCCAGAGGAGAGATTCAGAATTCGAGTGTGTCTGCAGAACTTCACTCAGCACCTAAGTCTAGAATCACAGGCTTCCAATCAGGGGCATCTTAAGAATTTTAGGAGCCCAGGGCCAAATGTATTTGTGGGGCCCCTGTACTGAACAGCTTTGAATTTATGATCCATTTTCATGTCTTTCAAGCTCTCTTTGGCTAGGGCACTAACGGTGCACAGGCACACTTGTCCAAATTTCAAAGTTCTAATATCCAGGAAGAGTGATGTGCTTTTAATATTGTAACACAGCAGAAGCTCACTAATGTTACTGCAGATAAACTCTGTGATGTGACACCCTCCCATTTCTCACATGTGAGGTCCTGGTTTGATCTAAAAAGAAACGTTTTTATGGATGTTCCATAAAAACATGAATACAACATTTTGCTGCAAAATGTAGTAGACTCTCATACATCACTCACATTAAAAATTAACTAAAGAGAAACACTACTTAAAGCAATCTGTTTGAGCTATTCATGGTCATCAGGACAAGGCTTTCTGCAGAACAGAGCTGGCTCTATCAGGGTGGGGCTCCAGCACAGAGCCCACTTTGCCCATGCCTTAAAACGTCTCTGCTCCCAGTACCGCTAAGTGGGATGAGGAGTCCAAAGAAAAAAGAGAGGACTTTTACTTGCGTGCCCCTATAAGAAGTAGTGTCTAGCCTGAAAAGCTGTGGGTTTGAGGAAAACAACTTGACTTGATATCAAACAAACCTAAAGAGAGCTTCGAGGGATGCTCAGAGAAAGGAAGTAAGCAGGAGGCCAGCAACTTGGATGATTCAGATGCAGCATCTACAAACAACTGGAGTGACACTAATTCTTCCCATACTAATCTAAACCGAATCCCAAGATTTCAGGATTAAAAATGTTGATGTCTCTCTATTTTGCCCAGTGAGTTTGGAGATTGTTAAATGTTTAGGTGATATTACAAGACTAAAACAATCATAATTATGGGCCCAGCTCACAAAGGCCTCTTTTTTCATAATTCTAGGTTTAGGGATGACAATGGCTCCATTTACACCTGTCAGTTTGTTGTGTAGCCATTTTAGTTATAGCTTCATGCTCGTTATTTTAGCACACTAGGCCTGCCGCTATGCACTTTAACCTAGATATATTTTATTCAGCTTCATTTATTATTGTAACAATAGGCACTTTTGCGGTCTTGTTTTATTTCTTTCTATCTAGCTGTTCTTGCTTAGGCCAGCACTACGTTCTCAAACAAGACGTTCTTGTTCACTCTGTGCTTCTTTCAAGGCTGCAGTAAGATAGGTTGCCGGTGAACGTGGTAACATTTTTGTCTCTGGTATTCATAGAAAACACACATCCTTAGGTAGGGACATTTTCTCAGAAAATCACATGGTTTTTTTATATAAACACTTCCCTGTCCCTTACAAGTTACAGTGAGATTCCAGCCAGATGACCACGCCTGTATGCTAGTTGCTGAACGCTTCGCTACAGCTATCCATGCAGACTTCAGGCCTTTGCTCAGGTATGGGGGATGATGTCTTTCCGGGGGAACTTGAAGGGCAGAATCAGAGCTTAACATGCTGTGCTCTATTATAACCTAGGTAGGAGTTAGTCCATTGATTTTAGTGACAACAAGGTAGCATTATTTCTATGCTTAACTCTCCCTGTCACAATTCTAATTCTGTCATGCTGTATTGTCCTAGTTATTGCAGTACATGCTTTGTTATCTAAGGTGCAGTTGCTTCATTAAAACCTTATTGAAACATATACTGCCTCTGTTTGTCATTGGATACGTGAGACTAATGTAACTGAGCGAAATGGATGAGACCTGAGTAATCAAGGAGTAATCAAGGAGGTGCTTCAGGCTCTCCAACCATCAAGGCTAATAAGTGCCAGATCGGGCAGGGTTCCATAGTGTACTTGGGACACCTAGTAGGTGGTGGCAAGGTGCATCCACTCCAGGCCAAGATTGAAACTATCAAGGCCTGGCAGCCACCTAGAACATAGACAGAAGTGAGAGCCTTCTTAGGCCTCACTGGATACTACCATAGGTTTGTCAAGGGCTATGGATCCACTGTGACACCCTTGTCAGAACTTACTTCCAAAAAGCAATCTAGCTTGGTGAATTGGACAGTGGCTTTTCAGAATGCCTTTGACTCCCTGAAGGAACCATGTGCACGGCCCCTGTGCTCAAGGCCCCTGACTACTCCCAGGAATGTATTGTGCAGACAGACGCTTCAGAGCATGGCATTTGGGCTGTTCAAGCACAGCTAAATGAGGAGTGCCTAGACCAACCAGTAGTTTTTATTAGGAAGGCGGGTTGGGAGCACACTGCCTCACATCCCAGTCTAGTTCGCCCCTTTGCATCCTGGTAAATGCAGTTCAAATTTCACGCTTACTTGAAAGTGTCCGAAGTTTTTCACTAAAGTTAGTGCAGTCATTGCTGTTCATCTCTATACACGTGTTTCGGGGTAGTTGCCCCTCATCAGTAGAGAGTAGAAGGCATCAAAAAATATCTGGGGTTGCTGGAAATGCTGCCAAAATCGTCTCAGGTCTAGTACCACTCACAGGCTCACAGGTGCGTCTCCAGAGCTCGTCAGCTCGATGGCTCAAGGGAGGCTTTTAACAGGAAGGCGGGTTGGGAGCACACTGCCTCACATCCCAGTCTAGTTCGCCCCTTTGCATCCTGGTAAATGCAGTTCAAATTTCACGCTTACTTGAAAGTGTCCGAAGTTTTTCACTAAAGTTAGTGCAGTCATTGCTGTTCATCTCTATACACGTGTTTCGGGGTAGTTGCCCCTCATCAGTAGGGAGTAGAAGGCATCAAAAAATATCTGGGGTTGCTGGAAATGCTGCCAAAATCGTCTCAGGTCTAGTACCACTCACAGGCTCACAGGTGCGTCTCCAGAGCTCGTCAGCTCGATGGCTCAAGGGAGCCTTTTAACAGGAAGGCGGGTTGGGAGCACACTGCCTCACATCCCAGTCTAGTTCGCCCCTCTGCATCCTGGTAAATGCAGTTCAAATTTCACGCTTACTTGAAAGTGTCCGAAGTTTTTCACTAAAGTTAGTGCAGTCATTGCTGTTCATCTCTATACACGTGTTTCGGGGTAGTTGCCCCTCATCAGTAGAGAGTAGAAGGCATCAAAAAATATCTGGGGTTGCTGGAAATGCTGCCAAAATCGTCTCAGGTCTAGTACCACTCACAGGCTCACAGGTGCGTCTCCAGAGCTCGTCAGCTCGATGGCTCAAGGGAGCCTTTTAACAGGAAGGCGGGTTGGGAGCACACTGCCTCACATCCCAGTCTAGTTCGCCCCTTTGCATCCTGGTAAATGCAGTTAAAATTTCACGCTTACTTGAAAGTGTCCGAAGTTTTTCACTAAAGTTAGTGCAGTCATTGCTGTTCATCTCTATACACGTGTTTCGGGGTAGTTGCCCCTCATCAGTAGAGAGTAGAAGGCATCAAAAAATATCTGGGGTTGCTGGAAATGCTGCCAAAATCGTCTCAGGTCTAGTACCACTCACAGGCTCACAGGTGCGTCTCCAGAGCTCGTCAGCTCGATGGCTCAAGGGAGCCTTTTAACAGGAAGGCGGGTTGGGAGCACACTGCCTCACATCCCAGTCTAGTTCGCCCCTTTGCATCCTGGTAAATCCAGTTCAAATTTCACGCTTACTTGAAAGTGTCCGAAGTTTTTCACTAAAGTTAGTGCAGTCATTGCTGTTCATCTCTATACACGTGTTTCGGGGTAGTTGCCCCTCATCAGTAGAGAGTAGAAGGCATCAAAAAATATCTGGGGTTGCTGGAAATGCTGCCAAAATCGTCTCAGGTCTAGTACCACTCACAGGCTCACAGGTGCGTCTCCAGAGCTCGTCAGCTCGATGGCTCAAGGGAGCCTTTTAACAGGAAGGCGGGTTGGGAGCACACTGCCTCACATCCCAGTCTAGTTCGCCCCTTTGCATCCTGGTAAATGCAGTTCAAATTTCACGCTTACTTGAAAGTGTCCGAAGTTTTTCACTAAAGTTAGTGCAGTCATTGCTGTTCATCTCTATACACGTGTTTCGGGGTAGTTGCCCCTCATCAGTAGAGAGTAGAAGGCATCAAAAAATATCTGGGGTTGCGGGAAATGCTGCCAAAATCGTCTCAGGTCTAGTACCACTCACAGGCTCACAGGTGCGTCTCCAGAGCTCGTCAGCTCGATGGCTCAAGGGAGCCTTTTAACAGGAAGGCGGGTTGGAAGCACACTGCCTCACATCCCAGTCTAGTTTCGCCCCTTTGCATCCTGGTAAATGCAGTTCAAATGTCACGCTTACTTGAAAGTGTCCGAAGTTTTTCACTAAAGTTAGTGCAGTCATTGCTGTTCATCTCTATACACGTGTTTCGGGGTAGTTGCCCCTCATCAGTAGAGAGTAGAAGGCATCAAAAAATATCTGGGGTTGCTGGAAATGCTGCCAAAATCGTCTCAGGTCTAGTACCACTCACAGGCTCACAGGTGCGTCTCCAGAGCTCGTCAGCTCGATGGCTCAAGGGAGCCTTTTAACAGGAAGGCGGGTTGGGAGCACACTGCCTCACATCCCAGTCTAGTTCGCCCCTTTGCATCCTGGTAAATGCAGTTCAAATTTCACGCTTACTTGAAAGTGTCCGAAGTTTTTCACTAAAGTTAGTGCAGTCATTGAGCCATCGAGCTGACGAGCTCTGGAGACGCACCTGTGAGCCTGTGAGTGGTACTAGACCTGAGACAATTTTGGCAGCATTTCCAGCAACCCCAGATATTTTTTGATGCCTTCTACTCTCTACTGATGAGGGGCAACTACCCCGAAACACGTGTATAGAGATGAACAGCAATGACTGCACTAACTTTAGTGAAAAACTTCAGACACTTTCAAGTAAGCGTGAAATTTGAACTGCATTTACCAGGATGCAAAGGGGCGAACTCGACTGGGATGTGAGGCAGTGTGCTCCCAACCCGCCTTCCTGTTAAAAGGCTCCCTTGAGCCATCGAGCTGACGAGCTCTGGAGACGCACCTGTGAGCCTGTGAGTGGTACTAGACCTGAGACAATTTTGGCAGCATTTCCAGCAACCCCAGATATTTTTTGATGCCTTCTACTCTCTACTGATGAGGGGCAACTACCCCGAAACACGTGTATAGAGATGAACAGCAATGACTGCACTAACTTTAGTGAAAAACTTCGGACACTTTCAAGTAAGCGTGAAATTTGAACTGCATTTACCAGGATGCAAAGGGGCGAACTCGACTGGGATGTGAGGCAGTGTGCTCCCAACCCGCCTTCCTGTTAAAAGGCTCCCTTGAGCCATCGAGCTGACGAGCTCTGGAGACGCACCTGTGAGCCTGTGAATGGTACTAGCCCTGAGACAATTTTGGCAGCATTTCCAGCAAGCCCAGATATTTTTTGATGCCTTCTACTCTCTACTGATGAGGGGCAACTACCCCGAAACACGTGTATAGAGATGAACAGCAATGACTGCACTAACTTTAGTGAAAAACTTCGGACACTTTCAAGTAAGCGTGAAATTTGAACTGCATTTACCAGGATGCAAAGGGGCAAACTCGACTGGGATGTGAGGCAGTGTGCTGCCAACCCGCCTTCCTGTTAAAAGGCTCCCTTGAGCCATCGAGCTGATGAGCTCTGGAGACGCACCTGTGAGCCTGTGAGTGGTACTAGACCTGAGACAATTTTGGCAGCATTTCCAGCAACCCCAGATATTTTTTGATGCCTTCTACTCTCTACTGATGAGGTGCAACTACCCCGAAACACGTGTATAAAGATGAACAGCAATGACTGCACTAACTTTAGTGAAAAACTTCTGACACTTTCAAGTAAGCGTGAAATTTGAACTGCATTTACCAGGATGCAAAGGGGCGAACTCGACTGGGATGTGAGGCAGTGTGCTCCCAACCCGCCTTCCAGTAGTTTTTATTAGCAGAAGACTTTTACCACGGGAACAGAGGTGGAGTGTTATTGAGAAAGAAGCATTTGCTGTGGTTGGGCACTGAAGAAGCTGAGACCATACCTGTTTGGGACTCACTTCCCGTTTCAGACAGACCGAAGGCCCCTCAGATGGCTCATGCAGATGCGGGGTGAGAATCCTAAACTCGTGAGGTGGTCCATTTCCTTACAGGGGATGGACTTTACGGTGGAGCATCGCCCGGGGATTGACCACGCCAACACTGATGGTCTCTCCAGATACTTCTGCCTTAGCAATGAGAGCTCCCAGAAAGTTGGGTAGCTCTCCCCACTTTCAGCTGGGGGGACACATGTTAGACCTGACAGCCTTAGGGTGGTCACCCCTAACTTTTTGCCTGCCTCCCTCCACTTTTTAGATACTGTTTTGCTGGTTGTAAGACTCTACACACTTTATCACTGCTTACCAGTGATAAAATGCATATGCTCTCTCCCTTTAAAAATGATAACATTGGATCATACCCAATTGGATTTTTTTATTTACTTATAAGTCCCTAGTAAAGTGCACAATATGTGCCCAGGGCCTGTAGATTAAATGCTACTAGTGGGTCTGCTGCACTGATTGTGCCACCCACGTAAGTAGCTCGTTAACCTTGTCCCAGGCCTGCCAGTGCAAGGCCTGTGTGTGTGCAGTTTCACTGCCAATTCGACTTGGCATTTAAAAGTACTTGCCAAGCCTAAGACTCCCCTTTCTCTACATATAAGACACCCCTAATGTGTGCCCTAGGTAACCCATAGGGCAGGGTGCTGTGTAGGCAAAAGGCAGGACATGTACCTGTGTCGTTTACTTGTCCTGGTAGTGTAAAACTCCTAAATTTGTTTTTACACTGCTGTGAGGCCTGCTCCCTTCATAGGCTAACATTGGGGCTACCCTCATATACTGTTTGAGTGTTAGTTACTGACCTGAAAGAAGTAGGAAGGCCATATTTAGTATGACCAGAATGGTGATACAAAATCCTGCTGACTGGTGAAGTTGAATTTAATATTACTATTTTAGAAATGCCACTTTTAGAAAGTGAGCATTTCTCTGCACTTAAATCCTTTTGTGGTTTACAATCCATGTCTGGCTGGGTTCAGTTGACAGCTCCCTTGTGCAGTCCCTCAGACATACCCCAAACACAGGATACTAAGCCTCACTTGCATACATCTGCATTTTGAATGGGTCTTCCTGGGCTGGGAAGGTGGAGGGCCTGACACTTACATGTCAAAGGACAGTAGCCTGCTCTCACACAAAGGACTGCCACACCCCCTACTGAGACCCTGGCCGACATGATTTAACTTAAAGGGGACCTTGTGCACTTCTAAGCCACTCTTTGAAGCCTCCCCCAACTTCAAAGGCACATTTGGGTATTTAAACAGGGCCTCTGTCCCTACCAACTCAGACACTTCCTGGAGAAGAGAACCTGAACCAGAATCTGCAACCTGCCCAGAAGAACTGCCTGGCTGCCCAAAGGACTCACCTGACTGCTTTCTGTGAAGGACTGCTGCCTTGATGTTGCCCTGCTGCCTTGCTGCTCTCTGGCTGTGCTGAGAAGTGCTCTCCAAGGGCTTGGATAGAGCTTGCCTCCTGTTCCCCGAAGACTCAGGACCAAAAAGGCTTCATCTCTACAAGAAGGACGCCTTGTGCGTCGAAAATCGACACACAGCCTGCCAGAAACGACGCACAGCATGCATTGCGGTGAAAAATGGAACCCACGCCGAACTGGAACGACGCAGCCTGACTTCGCAACAAGAAGATCAACACAGCACCAGCATAGCGACCGTAAATTCGATGCACGGCCCACTGAATCGATGTACAGCCAAGCCGGAACGATGCAGCCCAACTTCCAGAGAGGAATCAACGCAGCACCTGCTGTGCGGTAGAAATTTCCAAGCAACGACCACCGGATCGATGCAGCACCTGTGACTTTGTCCTGTCAGCACTGGAAATCCACGTATTGTCCCCGGGGCATCCGAAAACCCCACAACCCGAAGAGGATGCATGAAAACTAAATGACCCATTGCTCTGTGCGGCGTGAGAAATCGACGCACACCTCCCTGTTTTCCACACATCTCCACCTCTGCGGTTCCTTGCAGAGATTTTGAACACAAACCAGGTACTTTGTGCTTGAAAGAGACATTTATTGCTTTTAAAAGACTAAAGGCACTTTGGCCCTCATTACAACCCTGGGGGTCGGTGATAAAGTGGCGGTAAAAAAAATTGAATTATGACCACGGCAGAAACTGCTCACTCAGACCGCCACTTTAACACACCGACTGCCACAGCGGTAGCAACAAGCACCACGGCGGTAACCGCCAACAGCCAGGCGGAAGACAATGTACCGCCCACACTATTACAACAGGCCTATCTGCCACCGTTTCCGGGGCGGTACCAATGACATCAAAAGCACGACGGAAACAGTGCTCAGAAGGGAAACAACTCACCTCTAGAGACTCAAGGAAGAACCACGCCGCCATGGAGCCCGAGTTGCAGGTGTTCTCCATGCTCGTCTATCTCCTTCTTCACCATGAATACCAACGCCGGCGAAGACGACCATGGTGAGTACTGCCACCTAGCACACAAGGGAGGGGGGAGGAAAAAGAGGGTGATACACATACCCAATACGCAACACCCCACCCCCAAAACCATACACACAAACAGATGCACATACATATCCACCCCGTACCCCTCAGGAATAATGCAAGGACAAAAGTAATTGATTAAAGTGAGTGTAATAAGATAAAATACTAGAAATACGTCCTTCAAAATCAAAACAGTATATACATATATACAAATGGAGGGACACTGCCCAGTCCACAATGTCCTTGGGCCACAGGGCCACATCACATAGGCCAAAGCCCCACTTGACTCCTGCAACAACACAGAGAGAACACTGCAGTGGCATCAGGTTGAAAATACACAGGCACCTCAGGGGGACGGGGAACGGGGGGCAACTCAGCCAGAAGATGGAACAACACCACTGGTCCTAGAGGGGGGCTACATGCCCATCACACTGTCCTGGGGAGTGCAAAGCCACAGTCTCTCAAGTGGGTGGTATGCCCACTGCTTGATCCTGGGGAGTGAAAAGCCATAGTCTCTCAAGTGGGTGGTTTGCCCACTGCTTGGTCCTGGGGAGTGCAAGGCCACAGTCTCTCAAGTGGCTGGTTTGCCCACTGCTTGG
Organism: Pleurodeles waltl; assembly: GCF_031143425.1. Lineage (NCBI taxonomy): Eukaryota > Metazoa > Chordata > Amphibia > Caudata > Salamandridae > Pleurodeles > Pleurodeles waltl. Next base: position 808,890,960 of record NC_090436.1, on the reverse strand, counting down.
TCCTGGGGAGTGCAATGCCACAGTCTCTCAAGTGGCTGGTTTGCCCACTGCTTGGTCCTGGGGAGTGCTGGTTTACCCACTGCTTGGTCCTGGGGAGTGCAAGGCCACAGTCTCTCAAGTGGATGGTCTGCCCACTGCTTGGTCCTGGGAAGTGCAAGGCCACAGACTCTCAAGTGGATGGCTTCTCCATTGGTTCTGGAGGGGGCACTGTGCCCAGTGTGCTTCATCCTGGCAAGGAGGGGGTGAGTGATTGCCTTTTTTTCCACTGGTTGTGGAGGGGGCTTTGTGCCCAATGTGCTTCATCCTGGCAAGGAGGGGGTGAGTGGATGCCTTCTTCCACCGGTTCTGGAGGGGGCTTTGTGCCCTGTGATGCAGCACATGGGGAGTGCAAGGTCACAATCTCTCACCTGGGTGTCACACCCTCAGGACTTGCAGGGGCCAAGATGCACTACAGTCCATGGAGACAGGACTACACACTGCCCGCGGCGGTGACGGCTGCTCAGTAGTGGAAGTGGCCGGACTGCTATCGGGGATGCCAGTGTTGGGGGGAGGCTCTTGCCCGTCCCCTGCAGCCTCAGACGGCTGACCACCGGGGCTGCTGGCGGTGCTGGCAGGGGTGGGGGGAGGCTCCTGCCTGTCCCCTGCAGCCTTGGATGGCTGCCCACTGGGGCTGCTGGCAGTGCTGGCAGTGGTGGGGGGAGGCTTCTGCCCGTCCCCTGCACCCTCAGACGGCTGCCCACTGGGGCTGCTTGTGGTGCTAGCAGTGGTGGGGGGAGGCTACAGCCCTTCCCCTGCAGCCTCGAGCAGCTGCCCACTGGGGCTGCTGCTGCTGGCACTGCTGCAGGCAGTGATGCTGGTGGCGGTGCTGGTGGCAGTGCTGGTGTCGGGAATGCTCGTGGTGGGGGAAGGCTCCAGCCCTTCCCCTGCAGCCTCGGACAGCTAAACCTCGTGGTTGGTGGTGGGGGCTCAGATTCAGTCCCTGCACCAGGCCTCCTGTCCTTGCCCTTCCCAGTTTGTGGTGCCTCTTTGTCCTTCACCTTGGCAGCCAGTGGTGCCTCCTTGCCCTTGTCCTTCACAGCTGGTGGTGCCTCCTTGCCCTTGGCCTTAACAGCTGGTGGTGCCTCCTTGCCCTTGCCTTTCACAGCTGGTGGTGCCTCCTTGCCCTTCACAGCTGGTGGTGCCTCCTTGTCCTTCCCTTTGGCAGCTGGTGAAGGCACACTGTCAGTGGTTCTGGCTGGTTCCCTGAAGCCTCTCCCACCTGCAGTAGCTGCTGACACTACTGTGCCCGTGGACTGGGTGGCTGAGGTGCTAGCATGGGTTCTGACCACCCTGGCCCGACGTGAAGGATGGGGGAGGGGTAGGGAAGAGGTCAACGGCAGAGAGGGACACTGGGGTGGGAAGAGGATGAAGGTCTGGGAGTGGAGGAAGAGGGAGTGGTTGTAGGAGGTGTCAGTCTGCTGTGTTTGGGTGCAGGTGCATGGGCTGGATGCTGTTGTGAGGTAGATGGCTGTTGGGTGTCTGAGTGCTTGCGTTTGTGTACTTTAGGAGGAGGGGGCACAGACACAGTGGGAGAGGACACAGGGGATGTGTGCATGGATGTGGGGGTGGTGACTTCCAGGGGGGGGGTGTAGTGATAGGCATGAAGGTGATGGAGGTAGTGGAAGAAGATGTAGTGCATGCAGGTGTGAGTGGAGACACTACTGGGAGGGTGGTGGATGAGGAGCAGGAGGGAGGCACAGTGGAGGCAGTGAATGTTGTTGTGTCTGATTCTGGATGGTGTTTGTGTGAGTGCCCGTCGGATGATGTGTGGTGCTTGTGTTTGCCTGAGCCACTCCTGTATGTTGTCTTGAGTGCATGCTGGTCTGATTGTGTACTTCAGGGGTTCAGGGGAATGGGACTGGGTAGACGAAGTTGGAGGGGGGGGCTAGAGACAGGGACAATGGCTGCCATCAGGGAGGAGGCCAGAGCCTGGATTGATCTCTGATGGCCCGCCATGCCAAAGCGACTGCCCTCCAGGAATGCATTTGTTTGTTGCAAATGGCCTGCCAGCCCCTGGATGGCATTCACTATGGTTGACTGCCCAACAGAGATGGATTGCAGGAGGTCAATAGCCTCCTCACTCATGGAAGCAGGGCTAACTGGGGCAGGGCCTGAGGTGCCTGGGGCGAAGGAGTTGCCGACCCTCCTGGGTGAGCAGGCACGGGAAACTCGCTGAGGGGCTGCTGGGAGGGCGGTGCTGGTACGGGGGTGGCGGCTGTACCTGTAGTTGGGGTGGCCACAGAGGCGTCCGCCACCAGCAGGGATCTTCCATCGGAGGAGGTATCACTGTCAGAACTGTCCCCTCCTGTCTCCGCCGTGGTGCTCCCCTCACCTTCTGTCCCACTGGTGCCCTCAGCGTCAGTGGATTCGGCCTCATGGGCCATGTGGGATGCAGCTTCCTCCGTCGCCAGTGCCTCTGCTCCTCCTCCAGATGATGCTAATGCAAACAAGGACAGGATGACAAACCAAAAAGGGGGGGGGAGACAAAGGATACTCTTGGTCAGTGGCTGCACCAACAGCACCATTGGCGTACACAGCACACGCACACAGGGAACATGCCTACGCACTATGCAATGCACTACAAGTCACTATGCTAGTCACCAGCCCTAGGACTGGCATACCTAAGGCCAATAGCAGCATAACTGAGACCCACAGACCCCTGCCCATTAGTAGAGGCCTACTAGCTTGGTTGGAGGACTTTCACATTAGAACCCTGCCCAACATGGGACCTACCATGCAATGTCCTGCCTGGCCTTGGGCGACCCACAGGCCCACATCCCCCACCCGGAGACCACCCCACCATGCACAATTTGCAGACTTGGAAACTGTACTCACCCCCTTGTGGCTGCTGTGATGTCGTCAAGCGCCCATCCAGCTCCGGATAGGCCACCGCCAGTATGCGGAACATCAGGGGGGGTCAGGGTTCGATGGGCACCCCTTCCTCATTGGGAGGCCATCCCCAGCTGGGCCTCTGCCGTCTTCCGTGCCCAGCGTCTCAGGTCCTCCCACGGTTTGCGACAGTAGGTGCTCTGCCTGCCGTAGATCTCCAGGGTCGGCACCTCCTTGGCGATGGCACACCATATACCCTTTTTCTGATCGGAGCTGACCTGCAGACAAATAAACATAGAAAAAGGTATCAGCCATACCGTCCGGCCTCTTACACTCATGGCCCACCATATCCCTCACATCCCCTTATGCACAGACATTGCCCACCATACATGCAGCACGCTGCCCAGGACCCTTCCACCCCCTTATACGAGGCCCTCACACACAGCACTCCATGCATTCATGTCCCATGCATCCTGCTCACAGTGTACTCACCTGTTGGTCTGGAGGCCCATACAGCATTCGGTACTGGGGTAGGACCCCATTCACCAGTCTCTCCAACTCCGCAGCGGTGAAGGCAGGGACACTTTCCCCAGTGACACGAGCCATGGATGGTTCCAGACACAGGTCACAGCAGCACTTGCAGTGTAGGTCCTCGCCTGTTGAAGGTCAGGTCGCAAATGAGAGAACAGATAAAAAATGGCGGTCACGTCAGCGGCTGTGCGTACTGTCACTGGTGGAGTACATCACCAGTGGCCACTGTAACCCATAGGGCTCATAGACAACCAATGAGGAGTTGCACAGTAGCACTCGACCGCCTCTCGCAACAGCGCACAACATCAGCGGCATTACCTCATTTCCACCTGTCCATCCACACAGGACAGGCGGGTGCCATTTCAGGGGGGGGGCAGGCCATGGCACCTAACTGCGTCACAGTACACATAGGCACCATTTGGGCCTATCCAACAACATACTGTTTCAGTCACACACACAATGCTGTGTGCAGTTTGGAAATGTAGAATACTGACCAGATGCTCATCGTTTTGCCCCCTAGATTGCAACCGCTGCGGATGCATAGGAGATGGAGACATCCCCCATGTACAGACCCCTGGTGGACTTGGCAACAATGGATGACAGGCACATTATCCTCACCTACAGACTTCACAGGGCCACAATCCAAGAGCTGTGTGCCCAATTGGAGCCAGACCTGATATCTGCTATCCGTCACCCCACTGGGATCCCCCCTCTTGTGCAGGTGCTATCTGTGCTCCATTTCTTGGCAACTGGTTCTTTCCAAGTGACAGTGGCCTTGGGAGCAGGAATGTCACAGCCAATGTCCTCAATAGTGCTAATAAGAGTGTTGTCTGCCCTGATGAAACACATGTGCAGCTACATTGTTTTCCCCCAGGTGGAGGATTTGGCTGCATTGAAAGCTGACTTCTATGCAATGGCACATGTCCCCAGCATTATTGGGGCAATTGATGGTACACATATTGTCTTTGTCATCCCCCCCCCCCCGGAGAAATGAACAGGTATTCAGAAATCGAAAGAGCTTTCACCCGATGAATGTTCAGATAGTGTGCCTGGCAGACCAGTACATCTCCCATGTCAATGCAAAGTATCCTGGCTCTGTGCATGATGCCTTTATCCTGAGGAACAGCAGCATCCCATATGTGACGGCTCACCTCCAGAGGCACCGGGTGTGGCTAATAGGTTAGCCAATGTTTCCCACCGAGTACATGTTGGTGTATTGGTATGGGGTTGGCCCTAAGGGTTAGTGTTTGGCTAACAGGTATCCCTCAATATTTGCAGGTGACTCTGGTTACCCCAACCTCTCATGGCTACTGACCCCAGTGAGGAATCCCAGGACAAGAGCAGAGGAACGTTACAATGAGGCACATGGGTGAACAAGAAGGATTATAGAGAGGACATTCAGCCTCCTGAAGGCCAGGTTTCGGTTCCTCCATCTAACGGGTGGTTCCCTGTGCTACTCACCCAAGAAGGTCTGCCAGATCATCGTGGCATGTTGTATGTTGCACAACCTTGCCTTACGACACCAGGTGCCTTTTCTGCAGGAGGATGAGACTGGAGATGGGCATATGGCAGCAGTGGACACTGTGGACAGTGACGAAGAGAAGGCAGAGGATGAGGACAACAGAACAGCAATCATATGACAGTACTTCCAGTGACACACAGGTAAGACACTGTAACTTCACCTTCCATTGACAGTTTTGTGTTGGATATTGTCACTGGCAAGCTGATTTTCACACTACTATGGCCATTTACTGTACCCTTTGGCATGTCTATTTTCAGATATCTGTGCCCCACTCTGGCTCCTGGTGTGTTGACTGCAGCCAACTACAGGTAATACCTATGTATACATTGCTGTCCAGTTGAATTGCAATGTTTACAGCTTGTTAAACGAATACATAGTTCAATCAATTGACAGACTCCATACTTGTAGTTTTATACAAGGGTGTTTATTTATGTGCTAATAAGTGGAGGGGGTATTGCAATGGGCTAGGGTGGTGGTGGAGAGTCGAGGGTAAAGTTCCAGTCCATTTGTATCACAGGTGCACTGTCCAAGGGGGCATGGGATGTGGAGCAATGGCTGTTCAAGGTGGACAGGGTGACAGAGTGGGACACAAGGCTGACAATCAGGAGAGTCTTATTTCCTGGCGGGGGTCTTGGCATTATTCTCTGGCTTCTGCCTGGATCACAGGGACCATTTGCGGGGTGGTTCTCCTTCTGCAGGGGGAGGGGTGCTGATGTCCTGTTGTTCCTGTGGTGGGGCCTCCTGTCCACTAGCGTCAGCGGAGGTGGAAGGCTGTTCATCGGTTTGGCTGGTGTCAGGGGCCCGTTGGTGTGCCACTGCCTCCCTCATGGAGTTGGCCATGTCTGCCAGCACCCATGCAATGGTGACCAGGGTGGTGTGGATGTCCCTCAGTTCCTCCCTGATCCCCAGGTACTGTCCCTCCTGCAGCCGCTGGGTTTCCAGCAACTTGGCCAGTATCTGGCCCATCGTCTCCTGGGAATGGTGGCATGCTCCTAGCTTCCCTTTTGTCCTCTGCCTCTGTCCCCTGGACCGTGTGCCCACTGCCACTAACCCCAGGTCCCTGATCATACTGTGTTTGTGGGGTGGCCTGGGGTCCATGTAGTGGTGGATACACTGCTGATTGACGTGTCCTGGGGACAGTGGTATGGGCCCGCTGGGTGGGTGCTGTGCTGGTCTTTCCTGAGGGGGAAGGCTCTGTGGTGGTATGGAGCTGTGCCTGCGTAACTGACTGTCCGGAGGTCCCTGATGGGCCAGGTTGATCAATGTGATCCAGGCGTGCAGAGCTGCTGTCATTACTGTGGGCCTCTTCTTGGGGGGGACTGGATGTTGCTGGCACCTCCTCTCCGGTGACGTTGTGTGGGGGACCTGTGGGGATGTAAATGCAGTGTTATTGTTTCTGCATGTACCATCTTTTGCATGGGTGTGTTTCCCTCTATAGTTGTTATTGCCCTGGCAGCTTAGCCTTGTGTAAGTAGTAATTTGGTGGGCTAGGTGATTGTCTCAAGTGTGCATGCCTTGGTGATGGGTGTCCATGCAGGTCTGTGATGGGTGTCCATGCATTGGTGTTGCATGCAGGGCTTGGTTGTGGGAGGGGTGGGTTGTGATGGTGGGGTGTGTGGGAGGTGGTGGAGTGATGAGAGTGAGGGTGAGGGTGGGGGTATGTGATGGCATGCAGGTTGGGGGGTGAAAGTAGTAAAGACTTGACTTACCAGAGTCCAGTCCTCCTGCTACTCCTGTCAGGCCCTCAGGATGCAGTATTGCCAAGACTTGCTCCTCCCATGTTGTTAGTTGTGGGGGAGGAGGTGGGGGCCCACCGCCAGTCCTTTGTACTGCTATCTGGTGTCTTGCTACCACGGATGTACCTTCCCCCATAGGTCGTTCCACCTCCTCCTGATGTCATCCCTTGTTCTTGGGTGCTGTCCCACCAAGTTGACCCTGCCCACGATCCTCCGCCATAGCTCCATCTTCCTGGCAATGGATGTCTGCTGCACCTGTGATCCGAATAGCTGTGGCTCTACCCGGATGATTTCCTCCACCATGACCCTTAGCTTCTCCTCTGAGAATCTAGGGTGTCTTTGTGGTGCCATGGGTGTTGTGTGAGTGGTGAATGTGGGGAGGTGTGGGGTGATGTGCTGGGGTGTGTGCTGTAAGGTACGTGGATGGTGTATGGGTGATGGTGTTTTGTGGCTCTGGTTCTGTGGGTGCTGGTGGTCTGTCTCTCTCAGCAGGTAATATTTTTGAGTCGTAAGGGGTTGTGGGTAGGGTGTGTGTGTGTTTTATCGTGGTGTGGGTGTGGTGTGTATATGTGTGTCAGGTGTGTGTAGTTTGAATTGTCCAATGTAGGGTTGTTTTGTTAGGTTGTGTGTATTTTGAGTGCAGCGTTATGTACTGCCAATGGTTTACCGTGGTTGAATGTCCACTGCGGTGATTCGTGGGTCATAATGCTGTGGGCATTGTCCTGCGTAACGGTGTGGGTTTGTGTACCGCCAGTTTATCACTGACCTTTGGGCTGGCGGACGTGTGTGTGTGTCTGTATAGTGACGGATTGCTATGTGTGGGTCATAATATGGGTAGCGGAAAACCGCGGCGGTATGTTGACGGCAGTTGGCATGGTGGTAAGCGGGACTTACCGCCAATGTCATAATGAGGGCCTTTATATCACTTGTACAGTGATATCTCAACATATACTTATTGCATTTTAATCGTTTTGACCTGCATCTTATCAGATACATATTATATATTTTTCTAAACACTGTGTGGTGTATTTCTGTGGTGTTCTACTGTGTATTGCATGATTTATTGCTCAAATACTTTATACATTGCCTTCTAAGTTAAACCTGACTGTTCAGTGCCAAGCTACCAGAGGGTGGGCACAGGATAATTTGGATTGTGTGTGATTTACCACGACTGAAGTGAGGGTCCTTGCCTGGACAGGGGGTAACCTGACTGCCAACCACAGACCCCATTTCTAACAATATATATATGAAACAGACAGAGAGAGAGAGAAAGAGAGAGGGATAGAAAAAGAGAGAGAAAAAAAAGAGAGAGAAAAAGATAAATATGAGACAGAGAGAGAGAGAGAGCAAAAGCAACCTTTTTATTATTTGGTGTAAATCTGTTGAGTTTTTGAAACATTAAAGAAAAGCCAAATTTGTACATATAGGGACGCGAAGGCTTCACAAACCTTCCTGATCTCATGCTGAGATCTGATTGGCTGCCAACACCTCAACAAGTAAGTGTTGGCAGCCATCATGGAACTCGGCTTCAGTCGAGTCCCAGAAAAAAATATTAAAAACTAAAAAGGATCCAGTGTAGGGACACCCTGACCCCTTAGCTCTGGTGCTGGGGTCTCAGAGGGACCCCCAATAGCAAAAAAGCATTTTTTTTTTTAAATGTCACCGCGAATCCGGCAAAAAAAAACAAGCATGGGATCCTGCGCTTGTTTTATAAATAGCCCTCAGTGGGCCAGGTCCTAGGGGCATTGAAATTTAATGTGGGGGAGTACAGGCCCAGCCTCCATCACTGCCCCAGGGACCGTTACCTCCACAGGGCTACAAAAATGATGTGTGTGGGGGGCCACCGAGCAACCAGCAGCCCTGGGGACCGCCTCCTCCCCAGGGCTTCTAAGTGATATAATATGGGGGGCTGTGCAGCCCCCACACTGCCTCGGGACCACCACCTACCTGGGGTTCTAAGCAATATGATGCGTGGAGGCTGGCGGTCCCCCCACTACCTCGTATCCCTGGGGACCGTCACCTCTCCGGGGCAGTAGTCATTTGAGGGGGACATTGGGCCCCCATCAAGGAGCCAATGATGGTTCTGGGGACTGCCTCCCCAGGTCCGGCTCCTGCTATGTCCCAGGGTGCCCACCCCCGGGACATAGCTGTTTGCTTTTGCTCGGTGGGAGGTGACAGCCCCCATCAAGTAAAAGCAAACAAAGTCAGGTTTCTGACAGTGGGAGCTATCAAACAGCTCTTGCTGTCAGAAAGCGGAATTTTCATCTGTTTACCTGCACACAAATATATGTGCAGAGAAACAGATGAAAACATTGCTCCAACAAGCTATTTAGAGCAGCTCCCTGCTTGTGGTATCAATGCCAGCTCCCGCAGCATGCGGGGAGCTGACTAGGACCCAGAGAGCCTTCAGGCTCCCCCATAGCGCTGTCTTTCTCTCTCTTCCATTCCATTATGGGATGAACAAGAGAGACAGAGAGAGAGGGAGATAATCATTACATTGGTCTCTCCATGCAATGACTTAACACTACAATAAGAGGTCACCTGTGGTGTAACGATTAAGGTCACAGACACTCACACTGAAAGTTGCGGGTAGTAGTCCAGGTGTGTCTGTAGTATTTCTCTACATTAACTTGTTTTCCACTTCAAAAGTTTAACGTTCATAATGAAAGGTGATCTTACTCCTTTTAATTGCCAAATAAAATAAATTTTTCTTTTCAATTTGTCCAGAAATATCTCATTGTAAGTATATCATTCACCAATGCCTAAAATACTCTCTATCTCTCTCCTTCTCCCTCTTTCTCTCCCTCTGTCAATTTCTCTTTTTCAATCTTTCACCCACTCACACACCCAGTCAGAGCCTTACGCACACGCTCACAGACCCACTCAGAAACTCAAGCACCCACTCAAAGACCCGCTCAGACCCTCCTGCACCTACTCACCGCCCCACTCAGACACTCACGCACCCACTCACAGACACACTCAGACACTCACACAGCCACTCAGACTCTCACACACCCACCCACAGACTCACTGGCACCCCTTTGCAGACCCACACAGAAAGAGACGCACCCACTAAAACACTGATGCACCCACTCTCACACCCAGACACTCTCACAGCCACTCTCACCACCAGATATACCCTCTCACACCTATTATCACACTCAGAGACACAGGCCATGCCTAAATCCCGCTGTGCACAGTCAAAGGGCTATGCGCAGTGTGGGGCAGGATCTGGCCACAGTCAAGGCCCTGCAGCCAACCACCGCTGTGCATGCCAAAGGCTGTGAGCAGTGGTGGTTGGATTAACGTATAGTTATAAAAATTACTTTACATAACAAAAATAGAAACTCACTGAAAAACCAAAAGTTACAGGGACATTATAGCTAGGAAATAGAATTAATAAAACCATAGAAATGTATGTAAAAAAACAAAGATTACAGGGATGTTATAGTTAGGCTCCCATTTTAAATGTACCAAAACATAGAAATTCACCTGTTACAGTTATTGTTATCTCTATTAACTATAACTCGTGCCCTAAGGTAACTATAGCTTGCGCCCTCGCCATGCACTGCTAATTACCTAAACGAATTACAGCACTCATGACATCTTTGATAACATGATTGATAATATCAATGTAATATTTGGAAGAACATTTTTGATGAAAAATCTGTGTATGTGGGGGTCACGAGTTATAGTTACCTTAGGGAACAAGTTATAGTTAGTTGAGATAACTCTAACTATAACAGGTAAATTTCTATGGTTTAGTACGTTTAAATTGTGAGCCTAACCATGATGTTCCTGTAACCCTTGTATTTTTAAAGTGTATATATATATATATATATATATATATATATATATATATATATATATATATATATAATAATAATTCCATTAGAAGATGGCCATATATATATATATATATATATAATAATAATTCCATTAGACGATGGCCACCATGCAAGTGCACATATGCATGTCTGCTTCTGTAGGGGGAAAGAACACATCAGCAAAGTGAATAGGTCAGTAACAGGTTGAGTAGACAAGATCTATTAGTTTTGTCAAGGCTTGTCCTAATATCATGTAATGTGTCCCTCCTCTTATAGTAGCATAATCACTCCTCAATAATGGTTATTGGAATAGGTTGATTATGCTATCATTCCTCCCACTGCCTTTCGAAATACTCTTAGAAAATATGCTGTAGTGAGGTATGTTTTTTCTCCAGTTGACTTTGGCAATCGTCATTCTGGTCTTTTCCATGCCATTTGATTTGCCAAAATTGTGTTTGGGTAGAAAATCAGCAGCACACATTCAACAAAACTTTGATACATAGGCGCTGAAAGTTGGGGCAGCACCCCCAAAATAACCACTGGTGAATGAGCAATAAAGATGTTTTTAAATTTAGGGGCATATTTACAATCTTTTAATGCAGGGCAGTGCTGCAAGCCTTTGTAAACAGAAAAGGACAGGAATGTGCCATATCTACAAACAGCCCGTTCCTGTCCTTTTCCCTTGCACTGGCACGCAATGGGCTGGTATGCGCCAATGCAGGCACCCTTGCACCGAGGGTGTCTGCGATACAGGGATGATTGTTTTTGTGCAAGAAGGAACACCTTCCTGCACAAAAACAATCACAAGACGAGTTTTCTTCTTTCTGTGTGTGCTGCAGAATACAGATGATACGCATCGCAACACCCATGGAATGCCTCTTTGAGCTAGAGTAAGGCAATGCAGCAACTTGTGCTGCATTGCCTTACTCAATATCTACAAAGCCATGTAAAGCATCACAAAGTGGCTTTGTGTGGGCTAGTAGATCTGGGCTTGTAGATCTGGGCCGGCAGCCTGCACTCTTGGTGCATCAAAAAAAGTGACATACCGTCAGTGCAAGCTGCTTGTAAATATGGCCGTTTGTTCTTATCTTGTCACATTTCTTGAGCTTCAGAGACAGAAGTCAAATGTCAGGCTACGTCTTCTGACAAATTGCTGCTTATTATTTTAACATTGATACTGGCATTTACTTTTCTTCATCTGATAGCAAAAGGAGAGGATTTTGTAAAGTGCACTATATGACAATCTTGCTAGTGTGAACAGAAAGGCTGTAGAATGTATTTTGTTTCTAACAAAACAAAATTTAAATACCAATGAATAAACAATACAAATGTTTCAATATTTAAATGCAGTTAAGAAAGTACAACTGAAGCATTTTTTGTAATACTGAAGTGTGATTGAAATCATTTTAATAGGTTGAAAACAAACCAAGACACTTTGGCCCTTATTACAACCCTGGCGGTAAATCCCACTTACCGCCGTGCAGAAGACCACCAACATATTGCTGCTGCCGCGGAATTCCGCTACAGGTATTACGACACACAGCCCGGAATCCGCCACAATACAGACACCCACACAAGTCCGCCACACCAAAAGTCAGTGATAAACTGGCGATAACAAAACCGACACTGTCACGCCAACAGGAATACTCCCACACTATCATGACCCACGAATCAATGCAGCGGTCTTTCAACCGCGGTAATCCATTGGCGGTACACACCGCTGTGATCAAAATTCACACACATATACAAAACACTACCACATTGGACAATTCAAAATACACACACCTGATACACATACACAGACCACACCCACACACCCAATCCAATATAAAGCATACACCCACATCACTCACAAACCCTTACTACCAGAATTTTGAAAGCACGCCAGAGAGAGACACTACCTAAAACAACACCAGCATCCACAGACACACAACACCATCACTTACACAACATCCATGCACCTCAAACAACACACACTAACACATCCCCTCACTCATTCACACATCACAACAGACACCACCTCACACATCACCCACAGCACATCATGGCACCTCAACAACACCCCAGGTTTTCTGAGGAGGAGCTCAGGGTCATGGTGGAGGAAACCATCCGGGTAGAGCCACAGCTCTTCGGATCACAGGTGCAGCAGACCTCCATTGCAAGGAAGATGGAGCTATGGTGCAGAATAGTCGACAGGGTTAACGCAGTGGGAAAGCATCCAAGAACTAGGGATGACATCAGAAAGAGGTGAAACAACCTACGGGGGAAGGTGGGTTCCATGGTCTCCAGACACCAGATTGCTGTACAGAGGACTGGTGGTGGACCCCCACCTCCTCCCCCACAACTAACAACATGGGAGGAGCAAGTCTTGGCAATACTGCATCCTGAGGGCCTCGTAGGAGTAGCAGGAGGACTGGACTCTGGTAAGGCAAATCTTTACTAACTTATCCCCTCCACCCCACCTGCATGACATCACATACACCCACCCTTACCCTCACACCCATCACCCCAACAACCCACAGATACCCCACTAACCCAACCCACACATCCCAAAACCAAGCCCTGCATGTAACACCAATGCATGGATACCCATCACCAAAGTATGTCCAGTACAGAGACTCACTCATGCTCCAAAATCACCAATCACATAAGGACCAAGCCAATAATGCAAGCACAGGAGTAGAGGGACTCACCCATTGCACAAGATAGCACACACAGATACAATAACTATGCATTTACACCCCAACAGGACCCATACCCAACGTCACCGGACAGGAGGTGCCAGACATATCCAGTCCCCCCACAGAAGAGGCCCACAGTGATGACAGCAGCTTTGCATGCCTGGATCAAGATGACCAGCCCGGCCTATCTGGGACCTCAGGACAGTCGGTTCCCCTGACACTGTCAAAAGCCACCACAGAGCCTCCCCCACTCAGGAAACACCAGCACAGCACCCAACCAGAGGGCCCATCCCTCTGTCCCCAGGACACGTCAATCAGCAGTGTGTCCACCACTACAGGGAACCCAGGCAAACCCACCAACCCAAGAAAATCAGGGACCTGGGGGCAGTGGGCACACGGTTCAGGGGACAGAGACACAGGATAACAGGGAAACTGGGAGGACTGCTGTGCGACAGGGGGAGGACAGGCCCAGGGAACCCACTCTCCTCGAGGCACTCTCCAACATCATGGGAGCCTACCATCATTCCCAGGAGACGATGGCAACGGTACTGGCCAAGTTTCAGGAGACCCAGGGGCTACAGGAGGAACACCACCTTGGGATCAGGGAGGACTTGAAGTCCATTAACACCACCCTGGTCACCATTACAGGGGTGCTGGCAGACCTGGCCAACACCAGGAGGGACACAGTGGCACAACAAGGGGCCCATGACACTAGCCTGGACGATGAACAACCCTCCACCTCCGCCGGCGCTAGTGGACAGGAGGTACCGCCACAGGAACAACAGAACACCAGCACCCCACCCCCTGCAGAAGGAGAACCACCCCGCAAATGGTCCATGAGATTCAGGAACAAGACAGAGAACATTGCCAAGACCGCCACCAGGGAATGAGACCCCCCTGAATGTCTCTCTTCTGTCCCACTATGTCACCCTGTCCATCCTTAAACTGCCATTGCTCCACTTCCTATGCCCCTTTGGACAATGCACCTGTGAAACAAATAGACTGGACTCTGCCTTGGACATTCCTCCACCATCACCCCAGCCCATTTTACAACCCCCTCCACTTGTTAGCACAGGAATAAACACACTTCAATCACAAAACAATCTGGAATCAGTCTGTGCTTTCACAGATGTGTAATAGCAATAACTATGGAATATAGCAATGTCAATTTATTTGTTCACATACCAATGTAACACAGCTGTAGGCCAGCAGAAAACATAGCAGAGGGAACAAAGTGGGACCCAAATCTGTGAAATGGAAAGCCAAAGTGACAAGTCAGGGTCCATACACTAAATGAAAATGACACACTTATGCTAGTTCCAACAATAGAATGAGATGTGGGAAGCAGTGGCATCTTCTTACCTGTGTCTCACTGGAAGTATTGCATGATGATGGTGTTTCGGTTGTCGATATCCTCTTCTGCTCCCTCCTCTTTTTCACTGTCCACAGGCTCCACAGCTGCCACAAGACTACCATCTGGCCCATCCTCCTGCAGAAAAGGCACCTGGCGTAGCAAAGCCAGGTTGTGCAGCATACAGCAGGCCACGATTATCTGGCACACCTTCTTCAGTGAGTAGTAGAGGGAGCCACCTGTCAGATGGAGGCACCGGAATCCGGCCTTCAGGAGGCCGAAGGTGCGTTCGATCACCCTCCTAGTTCACCCATGTGCCTCATTGTAGCGTTCCTCTGCCCTTGTCCTGGGATTCCTCACTGGGGTCAGTAGCCATGACAGGTTGGGGTAACCAGAGTCACCTGCGAATGTCGAGGGGCAACTGTTAAACACACACTAACCCTTAGGGACAGCCCCATACCCAGAAACCTATGTCAACTGTATTGGGACCTTGCCCTCACCTATTAGCCACACACAATGCCTCTGGAGTTGGCCCATCACATAAGGGATAGTGCTATTCCTCAAAATGTAAGCGTCATGCACAGAGCCAGGATACTTGGCATTGACATGGGAGATGTACTGGTCTGCCAAACACACCATCTGCACATTCATAGAATGGTAGCTCTTCCGGTTTCTGTACACCTGTTCATTTCTGCGGGGGGTGCACAAATGCCACATGTGTCCCATCAATGGCAGCAATGATGTTGGGGATATGTCCCAGGGCATAGAAGTCACCTTTCACTGTGGGAAAATCCTCCACCTGAGGGAAATAGATGTAGCTGTGCATGTGTTTCAGAAGGGCAGACAAGACTCTTGACAACACGTTAGAGAACATTGGCTGGGACATCCCTGATGCCATGGCCACTGTTGTTTGAAAAGACCCACTGGCCAGGAAATGGAGTACAGACAGGACCTGCACTAGAGGGGGGATTCCTGTGGGATGCGGATAGCTACATCAGGTCCGGCTCCAACTGGGCACACAGTTCCTGGATTGTTGCATGATCAAGTCTGTATGTGACCAGGATGTGTCTCTCTTCCATTGTCGACAGGTCCACCAGGGGTCTGTACACCGGAGGAGGCCGCCATCTCATCACCTGCTGCAGTGCACGTGCCCTATGGAGGAGAACAGCAAGCAGAGAGTCATCCAACACTGAGGTATCACAATGTCTTATTTTCAGAAACGTTATTAATCCGCAATGTGCCGATATCTGTTTATATTCCCGGCCTAGATAGATGTGATGCAGTTAACATCTATCCCATGTGGCCTCCTGAAATGGCGGCTGCCTGACCTGTAAGGTGGGACAAGGGGATATGGGGTAACTGCGCTGGCGTTGTACACCGTCATGGTGGGCAGTCGAAGACCGCGGCGCAATTCTGCATTGGTTAACATTGGGCCCTATGGGTCCCAGGAGCCAATAACGATGTATGCCGGCAGTGACGGTACGCACCGCCGCGGACGTGACCGCCATTTTCTGTATGTTCACTCACTTGATACCTGACCTTCAACAGGAGAGGACCTACACTCCAAGTGCTGCTGTGACCTCAGTCTGGAAGCGACGAATGCTCATGTGCCTGGGGAAAGGGCCCCTGCCTTCACTTCGGAGGAGTTGGAGAACCTAGTGGAAGGGGTCCTCCCCCAGTACACGCAACTGTACGGTCCTCCAGACAAACAGGTGAGTACACTGTGAGCATGCTGCATGGGCAATGACTGTTTTGAGTGGTGTGGATGGAAGATACGGGGGGCTGAGGCCTGCATGTGCAGATGGGGAATGTATGTGCATCAGGGCAGGGGTGGGAACTGGGGGGCAATGACTACGACGGTCCGGGCGGGTAAGTAATTTCCTTTTCCCCCTGTACCATTCCTCTATGTCAGTGCCCACCAGAGGAAGGGTATTTGGCATGCCATCGCCAAGGACGTCCGGACCCTGTGGGTCCACCACAGACGGAGCACCCACTGCCGTAAAAGATGGGAGGACCTGCGCCGTTGGAGCAAGGAGACGGCGGAGGACCAGCTGGGGATGGCCTCCTGATGTTCCGGATCCTGGCGGTGGCCTATCCGGAGTTGGATGGGCGCTTGAGGGCATCACAGCAGCCACAAGGGGGTGAGTACACTCTCATCCAGCTGACTCTGCGCCCATAACGAGGTGTCTGGGTGGGGGAGGTGGGCAGTGGGTTCCCCTAGGCCAGGGCGAAGTTGGTAGGCAAGGTGCCTTGTGAGGCAGGCTGTATGGCACCCCAACCCCACCAGTGGTAAGAGCCATCTACACCTAGTCAGGCTCCTGTGACTTCCAGATGTCCAGCAATTGGTCTTAGGCCTCGTACCCCATGGTCAGCTGAAATTTCTAGGAACTGTTAATGCATGGCATAGTGCAGAGGGCTGCTCCATGTGTGTTGTGTCCGCCAACGGCAGTGGTGTTGCATGCACTGAACATGTCTTTCTTCTCTCTTCCCCCCCTTTTTGTGGTCTCCCTGTTCTTGTGTGCAATAGCATCATCAGGCGGAGGAGCATTGGCACCGGAGCATGAGGGAGCTGCAACCCACTTGGCCCTGGAGGGCGAAACAACAGAGTCTGAAGCCACCAGTGGGACGGAGGGCGAAGGGAGCTCCACGGTGGGGACAGGAGCAGACAGCAGTGACAGCACCTCTGTGCCCACCGCATCAACAGGTACAGCCACCACCCCCTCTACCAGCACTGCCCTCGCAGCAGCCCATCAGCGTGTGTCCCGTGCCCGCTCACCCAGGAGGGAGGGCATCTTCTTCACCCCAGGCACCTCAGGCCCTGCCCCAGTCAGCCCTGTGGCCCTCAGTGAGGAGGCTATTGACCTCCTGAGATCCCTCACTGTTGGGCAATCTACCATTGTGAATGCCATCCAGGGTGTAAAGAGGCATTTGCAACAACCAAATGCATACCTGGAGGGCATTCATTCTGGGCAGGCAGCCCAACAGAGAGCATTTCAGGCTCTGGCTTCGGCACTGATGGCAGCCATTGTCCCTGTGTCCAGCCTCCCCCTTCCAACTTCCTCCACTCAGACCCAATCCCCTGTACCTCAGCCTATCCCAAGCACACCATCAGACCAGCATGCACACTCATCAACACACAAGAGTGGCTCAGGCAAACATAAGCACCACACATCCCACAGGCACTCACACAAGCACCATCCCCATGCAGACACAGCAACATCCACTGCCTCCACTGTGTCCCCCACCTCCACGTCTTCCTTCTCCCTCTGTTTCATCTCCACTCACACCTGCATGCACTACATCCTCAGCCACTGCCTCCACCACCAGCGCGTCCATCACCACACACCGCTCATGTGCACTCACCACCCCCACTACCATTCACACATCCCCTGTGTCCTCTCCTAGTGTCTCTGTGAGCCCTACTCCCAAAGTACACAAACGCAGGAACACACCCACCCAACAGCCATCCACCTCACAACAGCCTCCGGCCCATGCACCTTCACCCAAATTCAGCAGACGTACACCTCCATCTTCCCGTCCCAGTGTGTCTAAGGAACTCTTCCTGCTAACATTTACCAGTTCCCTACACCTCCCCCCTGTCCTTCCCATAGGGCCAGGCTTTCCAGGTCCCAGCCCAGCACCTCAGCCACCAAATCCCCAGGCACAGTGGTGCCAGCAACTGCGGGGTCATGGAGTGCGCCACCCATCAGGGCTGCCAGTGTGCCACGTAGCGAGAGCAAGGACGTTCTGCCACCTGCCAAGGTGAAAAAGGTGCCCACATCCCAGAGGGAGAAGCCGAAAGTACCAGCCACCAAGGGCTCAGCAAAAACCAAAGGGGATAGGGGCAGGACAACTGCGGAACCATCAAAGGTGGGGAAGGGCCAAAAGCTGAAGAGCAGGTCAGGAGAGGGCATGGTGGCACTGACTGAGGGACCAGTGTCACACTTTCTGTCCACGACCATGCCAACCGGTACGGCGGCGAACACCGCTAGCTGCCCCACCACCACAACCGCCACCTGCACCGCCCTTGGCACGGCTACAGCCTCAGCGACAGTCCCCAGCCTCTTCCCCAGTGAGCAGCCGTCCGAGGCTGCAGGAAACGTCCTACTGTGTCCCTCTGCAGGTGCTGACCCATGCACCGCCGCCAGCACAGCCGAAAGCACCGCTGCAACAGACACTGCTGCAACAGACAGCGCCGCAAGCACAGCCACCGGCCTGCGGCGTCCTCAGACACAGGCACCACCGCTGACATGGCTACCATCCCCAGTGGTCAGTCGTCTGAGGTTGGAGGAGAGTTCCTGGACCCTGGGCAGCTTCCATGAGGCATTTCTTCCATCACTGTTTACACCTGCCGGTGGAAGGCGCAGCCGCAGCAGTGTGGAGTATGTTGCTGCCTCCATCGTGTATCAAGCTACCTGAACATCGCAAATCTCGTGGCACGCATGCCCAGGTGAGGAAATTGTACTGGCCACACTGCACGTGGAGCACTCTGGGCACCATGCCCCCTCCAGAACCAGTGGAGAATGACATCCACTACCTCAGTCCTTGGCAGGATGAAGTACTCTGGGCACCATGCCCCCTCCAGAACCAGTAGAGAGATACATCCTCTACCTCAGTTCTTGCAAGGATGAAGCACTCTGGGCACCAGGCCCCCTCCAGAACCAGTGGAGAATGACATCCACTACCTCAGTCCTTGGCAGGATGAAGCACTCTGGGCACCATGCCCCCTCCAGAACCAGTGGAGAATGACATCCACTTGAGAGACTGTGGCTTTGCACTCCCCAGGATAAAGCAGTGGGCAAACCACCCACTGGAGAGACTTGAGAGACTGTGGTTTTGCACTCCCCAGGATAAAGTGGTGGGCAAACCACCCACAGGAGAGACTTGAGAGACTGTGGCTTTGCACTCCCCAGGATACATCAATGGGCATGGAGCCCCCTCGTGGAGCAGTGGCGTCGTGCGTTCATCAGGCTGAGATACCCCCCTCCCCCTGAGGTGCCTGTATATTTTCGATCTGATGCTCCAGCAGTGTTCTCTCCGTTTCCAGTCAGGTATCATGTGTGGGCCTCGCCCATGCATTTTGGGCCCAGTGGTCCACAGACAATGATTAGTACACTATCGGGACTTGTGTAGTTGGTGTACATATTTGTATATACTGAATTTTGACTTTGGAATAATGGATTTTTCTTGATTACAATGGTTACAATCATTTCCTTTTGTCCTTGCGTTCTTCCAGGGGGTGGAGGGGTGTATATGTGATGTTGCTGCATGTATTTGTGTGTCTGTTGTTGTGTGTGGTGGTGAGGGTGGGGGTTTTGCGTATGTGTGTCAGTCTCTTTCCTCCCTCCCTCCCCTGTGTTGTAGGTGCAGTACTCACCGTGGTCTCCGCCGCCGCCGTTCGTACTCCTGGTAGAAGAGGAGGTAAACCAACATGGGCAGTACGTGTAGTTCGGGCTCCATGGCGTCCTGGTTCCTCGTTGGGTGTCGAGAGGTGAGTGTTTTCCCTTCTGTGTACTGTTTCCGCTGTGCTTTTGATAGTATTGGTTCCGCCCCGGAAAAGGTGGCGGATAGGCCTCTTGCAATAGGATGGGCGGTACTTTGTCTCCCATCTGTCTGTTGGCAGTGACCGCCGAGGTGTTTGTTTCTACCTCCGTGGCGGTCGGAGTGTTAAAGTGGCTGGCTATGTTGGTGATTTCCGCCACGGTTCTAATCCCATTTTTTTTTCGCTGGCCTGTTTGCAGTATTACCGCCGCTTTAACACAGACCGCCAGGGTTGTAATGAGGGCCTTTGTTTGGGGATGCTCAAATGGCACATTCACTGAAACTCGATTTTCACACATTATTGTCTGAGTGCTATATAGTGTTATCAGTTGAAATGCAGGTTTGTGCGAAATTAGTGGCCATTGCAATGGAGAATGTGCTGTCTGTAAATTATAGTATGCTAGCACACCATGATTTAGTGATATATTTGCTACAGTGGCTCTAAAAAGCACCACCAGCTCCATGCTACACCCTTACTGCTCATGCAGAAGGTGAGTGGCACGTCTGTTGAACTTGTTCTTCATGTGAAGCTTGGATTTTCCACAATCCCTACGAGTTCAGTGGTGTTACATTGAAGGCAGCACTCCCACTATGAAATCTTCCAGCACCACTGTTCTGATAAGAAAACATAATTAGTATTTTGGTGTCAGATGTAGACATACCTTTACCAGTCAACTGTGTTCTCTTTCTCTGCCTGCTATTCAGGAGGCATCCCTTCCTAACTACTGTCTGAAAAAGTGCTCCTTCACAATTGTATGCATCAACAATATCATTATTTGCAGCAGACGGTAGCAGTGGCGCTCCTTCTTTCTAATCACTTTCATAAACTAGGCAACTAACAGCTAGCAGTTATCTGGCATCTTGATTAACCCTCAGGGCATGATTCACAAAGGTAAACTTGTACTTATAAGTTTATGTTTCTCTTGGCATTCGCATACACAGAGTATTGAGTAAATTTACAAGTGTGGAGACTCTGCAGTCGAGGCAGAGAACTCCACGCTTAAAAAGATAGACACATCTCCATTTATGTACATAGTTCTCCACCTCGACTGTGGAGTCTCCACACTCGTAAACTTATCATTAACTCTGTGTTTGTGAATGCCAAGACAAATGTAAACTTACACAAAAAGTGTTTGCCCTTGTGAATCAGGTCCTCAGTATCTTTTTTTTAACTCAAACAATAATCAATGTACTTCATAACACCTTTCACTGAAAATACGTGGAGCATAGCTAGAACATGTACTCCTAGTTAGAGCCTGATAGTAAAAACTTAACATGAAAAGTAAAGAAATCAGAGGTGGGGCCGTAGGTACAGAAAGAAAAATGCTCTGGCCTCCTGGAGAGTAACACAGACATACTGGTGTGAAGTACTTGCTGGAGTAGCAGCATAAAGGAGAAGCCACAGGAAGCAAACATTTGCAATGCAGTAGGTCTTGAGTTAGAGCTATTGGCATTGTAAATTCAGAACTGGACTTTTCTTGCCATATAAATTGGTCAACCCTGTCTCATAATTTTGTCTTTTCCTCCCATGTTTTGGTGGTCACTGGCGGCTACTGACATCAGAAATCACAAGCCCTTCAGGAGAGCCAAGACGATGACTGTACTACCTCACCTTCTGTAAGATCTGAACAAATTGGAAAACAAGGCTGGAAATGTATTTTATTTTTATTTTAACAGAATGAAAAGTCTTGCAAGCATTCTTGCCTCACATTTCAAGGAGCAGAGCAGCCTGAGAAGATTTATGCCCCAATAAAGGAGATAAGCAATGCCCTGTGTGCAATATCATGAGTGCTGGCAGGGAGGGGCCCTGGAGAGAGAGAGTTCAGATGCGATGCGAAGCTAAGCAACTTTCACAGCATTGCTTCTAGGTTTAGCTTTATTCTACCAGAAAGGGCATAGTATGGTTTCCGTGAGCAGTGAGCTAAATGACCGGGTGTTTCTTTTGTAAAATAAGTTTGTTTTAGGGGCCAGAGATAAACAAGAACGGCACTGGAATAAAGCCAAAACATATGTCAGATAACTGGGAGGAGATGGGAGGAACAGAATGCTGCAATAAAACGCAGGCAGCTACCAGCTAAAAGCACCCACAGTAAAAGGGGAGCACCAAAGAAATAACAAAAATAGTCCATCACAGCAACGAATAAAGAAACCAAAGTGGAATAATACAGTAGTTCGTCACAGCTCTGAAACAGAAAAGGAGGGAGAAAAAGGCAGAACTGACCACTAGCTAGAAATCATTTTTGAAGGAGACTGCAACCAACAAATGAAATTGCTTTAAGCCATAAGACGTATACCAGAAGTATACATGAGGTCGAACGCTTACACTGGACCTAAAAACAGCAGGCAAGGTGACAACTCCGGTATTAACCAAAAGAAAACAGCCTTTACAAAATGATTCAACTTCCCACACACTACCAGTGCCTGTCCTACCAGAGAGTAAAGCAGACAGAAGAAGAGGATCCAGTGAGTTTCCACAAAGAGAGGAAGGATCAGGTGATTAGATGCAAGGATTGCCTCAATTGTGGGGAATGAAACCGCTTATTCAATTATATATACTGCAGTCATCATCTGGTTAAGATACGTCCTCACAGAAGCAAAATGCTCTGAGTACACTGCATACAAATATCAATGCAAATTGGCACAATAAATACTCTATCCCCAAATGTGAAAAGTCCCTAGACAAGACCCCAGAGGACAGATTCAGAATTTCACAATATCAAAACATGACCATGCCAATTTGATGAAATTGCATGGAGAAACTTGAATGCTATCCCGAGTGTGTCAGCAGAACTTTACACAGTCTAGAATCACAGGCTTCCAATCAGGGACATCTTAAGAATTTTAGGAGCCCAGGGCCAAATGTATTTTTGGGACCCCTATTCTGAACAGCTTTGAATTTATGATCCAGTTTCATGTCTTTCAAGCTCTCTTTGGCTAGGGCACTAACGGTGCACAGGCACACTCGTCCAAATTTCAAAGTTCTAATATTCAGGAAGAGTGATGTTCTTTTAATATTGTAACACAGCAGAAGCTCACTAATGTTACTGCAGATAATCTCTGTGATGTCCACTTGAGAGACTGTGGCTTTGCACTCCCCAGGATAAAGCAGTGTGCAAACCACCCACAGGTGAGGTCCTGTTTTGATCTAAAAAGAAACGTTTTTATGGATGTTCT
This sequence comes from Pleurodeles waltl, assembly GCF_031143425.1. Classification (NCBI taxonomy): domain Eukaryota; kingdom Metazoa; phylum Chordata; class Amphibia; order Caudata; family Salamandridae; genus Pleurodeles; species Pleurodeles waltl. The sequence goes on along the minus strand of NC_090436.1, from coordinate 808,867,729 downwards.
GTAAAAACATAAATACAACATTTCGCTGCAAAATGTAGTAGACTCTCATACATCACTCACATTAAAAATGAACTAAAGAGAAACACTACTTAAAGCAATCTGTTTGAGCTATTCATGGTCATCAGGACAAGGCTTTCTGAAGAACAGAGCTGGCTCTATCAGGGTAGGGCTCCAGTGCTGAGCCCACTTTGCCCATGCCTTAAAACGTCTCTGCTCCCAGCACCTCTAAGCGGGATGAGGAGTCCAAAGGAAAAAGAGAGGACTTTTACTTGAATGCCTCTATATGAAGTAGTGTCTATCCTAAAAAGCTGTGGGTCTGAGGAAAACAACTTGACTTGGTATCAAACAAACCTAAAGAGGGCTTCGAGGGATGCTCAGAGAAAGGAAGTAAGCAGGAGGTCAGCAACTTGGATGATTCAGATGCAGCATTCAAACCAAACCACTGGAGTGACCCAAATTCTTCCCTTAACAATCTAAACCGAATCCCAAGAATGCAGGATTAAAAATGTGATGTCTCTCTATTTTGCCCAGTGAGTTCGGAGATTGTTAAATGTTTAACCCCTGTGATATTACAAGACTAAAACAATCATAATTATGGTTCCATTTCACAATGGCCTCTTTTTCCATAATTCTAGGTTTAGGGATGACAATGGCTCCATTTACACCTGTCAGTTTGTTGTGTAGCCATTTTAGTTATAGCTTCATGCACTTTATTTCAGCACACTAGGCCTGCTGCTGTGCACTTGAACCTAGATATATTTTATTCAGCTTTGTTTATTATTTTAACAATAGCCACTTTTGCGGTCTTGTTTTATTTCTTTCTATCTAGCTGTTCTTGCTCAGGCCAGCACTACGTTCTCAAACAAGACATTTTTGCTCACTCTGTGCATCTTTCAAGGCTGCAGTAAGATAGGTTGCCGGTGAACGTGGTAAAAGTTTTGTCTCTGGTATTCATAGAAAACACACATCCTTAGGCAAGGACATTTTCTCAGAACATGAGCTGTTTTATTATATAAACACTTCCCTGTCCTTTACAATTTAGAGGGAGATTCCAGCCAGATGACCACAACTGTATGCTGATTGCTGAATGCTTCGCAATAGCTATCTATGCAGACTCCAGGCCTTTGCTCAGGTATGGGGGATGATGTCTTCCCAGGGGAACCTTAAGGGCAGAATCAGAGATTAACATGCTGTGCTCTATCATAACCTAGGTAGGAGTTAGTCCATAGATTTTAGTGACAACATGGTAGCATTATTTCTATGCTTTACTCTCCTTGTCACAATTCTAATTCTGTCATGCTGTATCGTCCTGGTTATTGCAGTCACGCTTTGTTATGTAAGATGAAGTTGCTTCATTAAAACCTTATTGAAACATATACTGCCTCTGTTTGTCATTGTATACGTGAGAACAATGTAAATGAGAGAAATGGATGAGACCTGAGTAACCACGATTTCCCTGAGGAATCAATTGTGTCATGCGCTCGGCTACCCTGCTCCCAAGTAGAAATGAGGCACTGTTAGTTAGCCGCAGCAAAACCCGGATTAGGGCGACAGGTGTCACCTGTAGTGGGTTAGACTCACTCTCCCACACCACAGGCGATTCTGTCTCTCAAATCCAGTAGTCTCATTAGAATAATGAGAGCCTACATGATGTGGCACCCCCAACGTTTGGTAAAGCTCTAATTGTCGCGTCCTCCTGAGTATCTCTGTCTCACTATATACAAAGACACTTCAAGTACTATATACGGAGACGTCCGTGGTATTGAGGATTTCCTCCTCAGCTAAGTAGGGAACACCTAACTAAAGTTGTAGGTTGTTCAAGCTTGAACTCTAAAAGGATAATCCCCATTTGGTGTGCCTTCTCTGAACAAATTGACCTTTCATTATGGCGAATCCACAACAGGTAGCAATTGCAGTCAATATGAGACCACCCCTTACTGCACATTTATTAGTACATGGCCTCATGGCCCAGGGGGGTCCAGTCACATTTGTTGTTGACCCACACGCAGCTCATAGAACAGAACTCTTTTATTCTTGGGTCACATTTCCAGCAGTTGATGGGAACACAAATACATTTCATCACTATACACCTGCAAACGCACCTGCACTATACAGAGCACATGCATATTTAGAAATACCTCTATCTTATCAAGAACATAATAATTGGTTTGATGGTGCCTGACCCCGCACAATTTTACACGTTAGGTTAGGTCCTTTAAGTAATGATGGTCCTACCTGGCCTTTGTTGGCCACATATACACTTCACCCTACTGCAGCAAACCTCACAGCAGCTGAAGTCCGTCGCTTATATGCTGAGCTGACAACAATATGCAGACGATTAGTACAGCTTGCAACGCAAACATTGAACACAAACCCAGCACGCACTGCACCAGTGCAACCACATGCAGTGACAACTGGCATTAACCCTGTGACTGTACATTCTATTATGGGTAAAGTACCCGACAAACGAGAAGAAATTCTGTTTCGGTTAGCTCAAAAAATAAATGCGCTGAAAGCAGTATTTCCCCATATGGGACCTCAGGATAAACCAGAATATTAACTATGTGCTTGCCATTTGGGATGGTTCCCACAGTAGACAACTGTAATACATGGGGAACAGTATTTGCCACATTCTATACTACCACACACGGTACTCCGACACTTGCCAATTTACCGGAAGTGTTGAAACAAATTCAAGATGAATACGTGGCTGCCCCAGCCCTGTACTTGCGGATGCAACTAATGGGCAACTTTGCCACGGTATCCTCAATTATATTAAGTAACCTTAAAGGGGAAGCGTCGCACTAGCAGTGCACATGCGGCTCCGGGATGTTCCTCCACAGGACCAAGAACGTGAGCTGCCAAAGATTACTGCAGAGACCTACTCTAGTATGGGTCGAGATAGTCTGGGGCCCAGACCAACAAAACCACAATTCCAGGGTAAATCTAATAAAGATTTTACCAAGCAAGCTCCTGAGGGTAATAAGAAACGCTGGGACAAAAAACAACAAACTCCTAAAAAAGAAAGGGGAGAATCTCTGTACACAGAGACCCCACAAAATAGATATAATCTCAGGAATAGAGACAATATAAAAACGCCTGACAGATATCAATATCCTGATACATGCCAATCTCGTTCCTTTCAGGACTCATCGGAAAAACGCAGTGAGAGAGGTGGGCGGTCAGAGCAAAGAACTGAGTACGTGAAACCAAGACAGGAATCACAACGCTCAACAGAGGATTCTGTTAAAAAGGAAGAGAAACCTCCCCAACAAAAACCCCAATTTAAAATGAAAAAAGTGGCAGCAGTTGTAGTTTGACATGCCACTCAAGAAGAGGGCTCTCTTGAAGAACAAGAAGTGAGCATTAGTGCTACTGGACAGCGCGGCAGAGGTCACAATAGTTCGCCGGAATCTTCTAGAGCATCTGGAGGTGAAAGCAACTGATGACTTACTACAAGTAGAAACAGCGGCCATGCGTGTCTCCACACCTGAGAGGGTGTACAAAGTAACGTTACAGTTAGGAGGAGACATCAAATGCACAATAGACGCAATCTTTTGGGACCGCGTTGTGAATATATATGATATTTTGTTGGCCGAACAGGATTGGCCACCTGAATTTGTCCATACTTGCCCATATGGGGAAGATGTTATTAAACCTTCTTTCTCACCCCTTGTTCCAGAGGAGCTCGCAGAATCCTATGCCATTGATTGGGCATTGGCGCATGCACCTGCGTTTTATCACAACCATGTAGAATGGGATAAAGATTCCCCCTACCATGTAATCCCTATTAAAAATCAACCCCAACCTCAACCTCAATATCCAATAAAACATGATGCTAAAGCACCCGAGAGGGAAATCCTCACACAATTGGAGTACGAGGGAGTAATCGAACCCTGTGTCTCACCTATGAATAATCCCTTATTCCCAGTAGCTAAACTGGACCATTCATACAGAATATTCTTAGACTACAGACACTTAAAGAGCCATACATGCACATATGCTATACAAAACTCACATAGCACAGCACTCATGAACAACATAGAGCGAAAAAAATATAAAACAACACTGGACATTTCCAATGGTTTCTTCTGCCAAAATATAGCATCTGAAATTAGAGACTTAACAAGCTTCAGCGCACTATGCTCGTGTGACTTCAATATTGCATGACATTGACCCTGAAGCATTTTCCTATGTAGATGACATCTATCTTACGGATGATGAATTGCTGCAACATTTAAGATGGGTAGCCCGCATTGTTGCGGGATTTTCAGAGTGCGCTACAAATTAAATTTTAAAAAAACATAAATAGCCTCCTTAGCTGTTTCTGGGATATGAGCTATGAAGTGAGGGAAAGAGCCTAGCGCTACAATTCTTGGAAAAATGCGTACAGTTACAACTTCCAAATACCATTAAAAAACTCCAATCTCTATTGGGTTTCCTAAATTTTGGCAAAACTTACATTCCTGATTATGAATCACGCATAAAACCATTATATGACTTGATACGTCCTGACTTTTCAAGTAAATTCTGGACAGTCGAACACACACGCATCCTCAGAGCTTTGCAAACAGACATGCTTGCAGCACAACACTTACACACGAGGGACAACAAAACGCATTTGGTCATCAGAGTAATTGCTGGTGCCATTTGTTTCACCTATGTAACTTTCAATGAGGTGAGACAGTCCCGACTGCATACAAATCACATTTGTACTCAGCAGCAGAACAACGCTTTGCTCCCACTGAGAACATTCTCACTGCTGTACAGATGGCTGTCATTAAAGAAAGACCTCTGGCCCAAGGCAAATGCATTATTGTCGTCTCTCCAATACCGGCCCTTGAGGCTGTTACCAAATCCAGCATTCCAAATGCCAAAGCATTACATCCACGTTGGATTCAATGGGCAACGTCATTGACAGCCACTGATGTAGACTATATTTTTGACCCAAAATTACAAACTCAAGAATTTTTGCAATATGAACTAGAATAGACAGTTCCAGCAAACACACTGCCTATTGATCAGTAATAAAGAGTTATGTACACTGATTGCTCAGCGCAACCTGCAATTGGCACAAAGCATCACTACTCCGCTGCTTGCGCAGTCGTAAGTGGCTACATGAAGGATAATACATTTTGTCCCCAGCATACATTTACTCAAGCCCTAGGGGATTGCACAGCACAACTAGCAGAGCTCAAGGCTCTGGTGATGGCACTGGAACATACGGATCCTGCATATATAATGCTGATTGTTTGTGATTCGTACTACTGTGTCCAATCCTTCCATGAATACCTGCATTACTGGCACCAGAATGGGTTCAGAGATTCTAAAGGCAACACCATTAAACACAGACTTCTGTGGGGGAAAGTAGCGGATATGAAGGAAACGCTACCAAATGTCCATGTTGTACATACACTTGGACACTAGCGCGTTGGAATGCACATTGCTGGAAACACGCTGGTCGATGAAGCCACAAAGTCAGCAGAAGCTACGGCCACTGTTGCTGCAGTAGCCCGCTCAGGAGCAAAACCGGACAATGACATATGGGCTGCCATGAAAGCTACGGCTGAAGGGACGCCCTACCCAAAAGCATTTCCTGCTAAATATTCCTACCGAATGGGAGGCTGCCTAGACGCTGAAGTAAAAATACCAGGTGTAGAGGTTCGAGTAATTCCCAACAAAGATATAAGATCAGAGTTGATTAAAGCAGCACATGAGGGGGTAGAATCTGCCCATGCTGGTGTGACGGATACAATATCATTGTTACAAGCAAGTTATTGGTAGCCAGATCTGTCCAAAGAGGCCAAGCAGTCTGTCCTTTGTTGTGACATCTGCCAACAAATTAAGGTTTCCACTGCCAAACGCCGACCGCAGACACCCCTCCTAATTTCAAACAAATCATTACAATGTATGTACTTGGACCTTTGTGGTCCTCTAACACCGGATAGTGCATACAAATATATTTCAGTCGCCATTGACTCTTTCTCCAGATTTCTATGGGTGTGGCCACAATGCTCAGCTGACGCTCAGACTGTTATTAAAGATTTGCGAGTCTTTATCAGTGCATATACAGTTGCAGCTTTCCACTCGGACCAGGGTCCTGCTTTTGCCTCAAGGGCTTTCAGGGATGCCATGGCTTCATTTGGGATCCAACTCCAGTACTCGTCTCCATTTCATCCTGAGGGAATTAGTGTCATGGAGCAACTAAACCGTGATTTAAAGCCGGCCTTAACAGCCAGAGTATTAGGTATGGGTCGGAGTTGGCTTAATCACCTGTATGAGTCCAGAGAGCACTTAACAATCTGCCTCGAAGGTCCCAGGGGGGTCATACTTCATATGAGTGCCTGTTCGGACCTCAAATGTATGTTCAAGATCTTGATGGTCCTGGCGTGGAGGTGGCAGAAACACCCTTTGACATAAATGAACGTGTCAATGTCTTACAGGAATTACAACAGTTTGGTGACAACAACGCTTCTGCCAGTGCTGCCTCTACAGGAATTAAGGATGTACCTGTAACACCTACAGGCTAGATTCCTAAAGCTGGGGATCTAGTATGTGAAAAGGTTGCTGTGAAAAAAGAGTTTAGTCCTTCTTACTGTGCACCGGTCCCAGTTTTGGGTGTATGCGGTACCAGAACTGTCATTCTACCATCGTTGGCTGGTGCTAAAGAAAACCGATTTGCAGCGATCAACAATGTCAAGTTACACCATGTGGCCGATACTGCACAGCAGACCAAAAGAACAGCTGAATCCCTCTCACTACTGGTCAAGACGTTCCTCTACAAGTTGTAAGCAGCACACTGACATCTTTCCGAGCTTGGAGAGGGTGGAAAATAATTTTGCATTAGTTCCACTGACATCTGTTTCAACAAACAATACAGAAATAATTGATTGATTTGACACAACTTCAACACAGATGGATGACATCATTTATTCTGAACCTCTTTGGGACACACCCACCGGTTCTCCACCTGCAAACATGGCTCCTGCTTTTGCACGGACTGCTTTCGGATACTTTAACGACATCAACGACACCGTTTCGGACTCATTCGCCTCTTCTACATTTGAACTTTCAAAAACACGTAAGCTTATAAACTGGCTTAAAGCAACTTACGTTATTTTTCCATGGAACTATCTGTGGCTTTCTTTGACTGTACTGGCTTTCCTACCTTGGATTGTGTTTGTTTTAGCATTCTTTTTATTAATATATAGTAATTTTCTTCCTGAAAGATCAACAGTTGAATTGGTGGATGAGATCCTAAAATCACATATTTCTTCTCACAAGGCCAGTAGAGACTTGTCTTTTGTGAACATTTCTTCTACACCAATTCCGGATGGAATTGTTTGAGATAAAGTAACATTGTTATATACGGCCCCACAGAGGTCATTCAAATACCATGGCCCATATTTATACTTTTTGACGCTAAACTGCGCTAACGCAGTTTAGCGTCAAAAAATTTAGCGCCGTCTAACGCCATTCTGAAGCGCCATGTGGGCGCCGTATTTATGGAATGGCGTTAGCCGGCGCTAGCAGACCGGCGCTGCCTGGTGTGCGTGGAAAAAAACCACGTAGACCAGGCAGCGCCGGCGTAGGGGGAAAATGGCGTTAGGGCGTCTTAAAATGGGGCAAGTCAGGTTGAGGCAAAAAAATCGCCTCAACCCGATTTGCGCCATTATTTTCGACGCCCAGACGCCATTTAAATGACTCCTGTCTTAGTAAAGACAGGAGTCATGCCCCCTTGCCCAATGGCCATGCCCAGGGGACTTATGTCCCCTGGGCATGGTCATTGGGCATAGTGGCATGTAGGGGGGCACAAATAAGGCCCCCCTATGCCACCCAAAAAAAATTAAAAAATATAAAAAATTATACTTACCTGAACTTACCTGAATGTCCCTGGGGTGGGTCCCTCCATCCTTGGGTGTCCTCCTGGGGTGGGCAGGGGTGGCAGGGGGGGTCCCTGGGAGCAGGGGAGGGCACCTGTGGGCTCATTTTGAGCCCACAGGCCCCTTAACGCCTACCCTGACCCAGGCGTTAAATAGTGGCGCAAATGCGGGGTTTTTTGACCCGCCACCTCCCGGGCGTGACTTTTGCCCGGGAGTATAAATACGACGCATTTGCGTCGCCGTCATTTTTTTAGACGGGAACGCCTTCCTTGCATCTCATTAACGCAAGGAAGGCGTTCACGCAAAAAAATGACGCTATTTGCCCATACTTTGGCGCTAGACGCGTCTAACGCCAAAGTATAAATATGGCGTTAGTTTTGCGCCGAATTTGCGTCGAAAAAAACGACGCTAATTCGGCGCAAACGGAGTATAAATACGGGCCCATATGTGTTTAAACTTTCAATGAACAATGTAATAATACCCAGAGATGATTCGGATGTGAAAACAGTTGATTCTATGATGACTGAATTGCAGTATTACACTGTATTTGAAAACGAAGATGGTTGCCAATCTAAAGAGAATTATGGTGATATGTTTTGCTATAATTATTATGGGTACCATTTCATCCACAGAGCGAGTACCCCAAACACTGTTTTTAATTACACACAATGGGAACATTGCCCAACTCCACCACAAGGGAGTTCTAAAACATACTCTGAAAAATTGGCATATTTTTCTGGGCGCAATGTTAAGAATGCTGAGTCATGTTATTTTAAATTGCCATCGATAGAAAATGTACGCATATTATTGACAAATACGGAATGTATTTATTTGGATTCATTTGTTTCCCGGTTGACTATAGAAGGCTATGAACATTGGCTGAGGTCGATTGACTTAAAAAGTGTGTGGGGAACTAGACACTGGCAAATACGGGGGAAGGAAGCTTTATTTAGAGCACGCCTGATACCTGTTCAAATTACATTTTTAAATGAAACTGTACAACAAGCAAGTTGTTTAGGCCTAGCTTAGATTAAGGAATTAAATGCACCCAGTATTCCTGCTCCTGCAAAATTTCATAAATGGCAAAAATATATCAATGCAACTGAAGATCAGCTCGATGAATGGGTCCAGAATGGCACAGTTAATGTTTCACTGTCACGTTCTGGCAGGTGGTTATTGTGGCCAATGGATACCAATGGTTGTCATCAATGTTTTATAAACTCCACAGGGGGTGTTAGAACTAGTAGGCCGGACCCTCCCTATATATCATCCGAACATATTGGTATAGTAACAACAAACAGTGTAGGGAAACTATGCCAACTATGGTTGAAGAGTTCCTCACTAGATGTGGTTAGAGAACACCTCAGTCTCCTGACTAATAACACTGACTTACAGGACTTCCTGTTAGGCCCCAGAAAACAATGCAGAAAGCGCTTCTTATATGAAATATATAATGAAATTTAGAAGCTTTCCCAACAAGAAACTGCTGCCCAGTTAAGGCAAATAGACCAGGAAAATCTACAGAAGGCATTATCTGTTGTAGATAATGGGATTAATACCCTGTCCGACTGGATATATACCCTAAATAACATTGTCTCTTCTGCGATAGACATAATACAAAGTGGTATGTCTTTTTTACACCATGGGCAGAGTCAACTAAGGTCCATTATGCAAACACTAAAGGCAGGTCACGTTCCCTGGCAACACGTTAGCGCAAGGGATATATTTTCTACATGTAACTTAACGTGACAACAACAAATAATGGCTAAGAAAGAAGCGACTCATGTCATGCTAAACATCGAAAAGTTAGAAAAGTTGCTTTTTACTGTGGCTGAAATACCATCTGCTGAATGGTCAATACATGGGGTCATTAAACTGCCTATTTCAACACCACAATTCACGTCATGTTTAACCACTTCGCTGCCAGGCCTTTTCCCCTCAGGTGCCAGGCCTTTTATTTGGGCTATTTGGGGCAGTTCGCACTTAGGCCCTCATAACGTTTTGTCCACATAAGCTACCCATGTCACATTTTTTTCCTTTTTTTCCAACATTCTAGGGATTCTAGATGTACCCAGATTTTGTGGGTTCCCCTGAAGGAGACCAAGATATTAGACAAAATACAGCGAAAATTTCATATTTTTCTTTTAAATGGAAAAAAGGGCTGCAGAAGAAGGCTTGTGTTTTTTCCCCTGAAAATTGCATCAACAAAGGGTTTGCGGTGCTACAATCACCATCTTCCCAGCTTTCAGGAAAAGGCAGACTTGAATCAGAAAACCACATTTTTCAACACAATTTTGGCATTTTTCTGCGACATACCACATTTTTACAATTTTTTTGTGCTTTCATCCTCCTTCCACTTAGTGACAGAAATGGGTGTGAAACCAATGTTGGATCCCAGAAAGCTAAACATTTCTGAAAAGTAGACAAAATTCTGAATTCATAAAGAATAATTTGTGTAGTTGCTACAAGGGTTTCCTACAGAAAATAACAGCTGAATTAAAAAAATATTGAAATTAAGGTGAAAAAAACAGCCATTTTTCTGCACGTTTTACTATGTAACTTTTTCTGGCGATGTCAGATTTTTTAAAGCAGTATACCATTACGTCTGCTGAACTCTTATGGTTCCGGGGCTATATAGAGCTTGTAGGTTCATCAAGAACCCTAGGTACCCCGAGCCAATAAATGAGCTGCACCTTGCAACAGGTTTTTGTTAGAAATGGGGTCTTTGGTTGACAGTCAGGTTACCCCCCGTTCAAGCAAGGACCCTCACTCTAGTCAGGGTAAAAGAGAATCACCCTCCGTTAACCCCTGCTTACCCCCTTGGTAGCTTGGCAGAGCAGTAGGCTTAACTTCAGAGTGCTAGTATTTGTACCAACACACACAGTAACTTAATGAAATCACTACAAAATGACACAACACCAGTTTAGAAAAATAGGAGATATTTATCTAAACAAAACAAGATCAAAATGACAAAAATCCGACTTACACAAGTCAGGTTATGAATTTTTAAAAATTAAACTAAAAAATAGCACTTAGAAACACAAAATGCTTAGATGGGGTGTTAGCACGGCGTTGTGATGGAGTCGTTCCCAACAAGCGGCGCCGGACACGGTCTAATAATAAGAGAAAAGGGTAGAAAAGGCCTAAAAATATTTTGCCTCCCTGGGGAGCAACCCTTGCCTCATTCAATAATATAGAAAAAAAGATCCCTGGTGTCTAGTGGTTTCTTCCCCCCTTGGGGGCAGATTGGTCTAATAAATGGGGGGCAGAAATGGCGTAAGAGTAATTTTGCCCCCGGGGAGTGACCCTTGCCTAAGGATTCGCTCCCCACTTAGAAAAAAATAAAATAAAAAGAATTATCCCTGGTGGGGTTCTGCCCCCTCCAGGTCTGGGGGCAGATAGGCCTAATTATAATAGGCCAATCTGCTCGCGGGGGGTCAGAAAAGGCCTAAAAATATTTTGCCCCCCTATGGAGCGGACCTTGCCCAAGGGGCCGCTCCCCTCATTCAATAATATATATTTTAAAAAATCCCTGGTGTCTAGTGGTTTCTGCCCCTCTTGGGGCCGATCTGCCCCCAAATGGGGCAGAAATGGCCAAAGAGTAATTCTGGCCCCCGGGGAGCATCCCTTGCCTAAGGGGTCACTCCCCACATATAAAAAAATAAAAAAGAATCCTGGTGTCTAGGGGTTTCTGCCCCCCCGGGCAGATCGGCATAATTATAATAGGCCAATCTGCCCCCAGGGGGGGCAGGAAAGGCCAAAAAACATGTCCCCCCCAGGGAGTGGCCCTTGCCCAAGGGGCCGCTCCTCTCATTCAATAATGTATAAAAATAAAAAACTCCCTGGTGTCCAGTGGTTTCTGCCCCCCTTGGGGGCCGACTGGCCTAATAAAAATAGGCCGATCTGCCCCCAAGGGGGAGCAGAAATGGCCTTAGAGTAATTTTGCCCCCCCCCCCCCCCCCTGGGGAGCAGCCCTTGCCTAAGGGGTCGCTCCCCACATATAAAAAATAAAACATTAAAAAAATAAATTATCCCAGGTGTCTAGTGGTTTTTGCCCCTCTTGGGGGCAGACCGGCCTAATTGTAATAGGCTGATCTGCCCCCGGGGGGACAGGAATGGCCTAAAAATAATTTGCCACCCTTGGGAGCGACCCTTGCCCAGGGAGCCGCTCCCCTTATGCACACAAATAAAATAAAATAAAATCCCTGATGTCTAGTGGGCATTTCTGCTGCCTGATCGCATCGCAATCGGGCAGCAGAAATGCTGAGAAAGACATCAAAGGAAAGGAAAGGCCTTTTCTTTCCTTTGATGCCTTTCTCGGCCCCTCCACGTGATCGGAGGAGAAATGCAAAAGCTCCCTTTCCCATTCAATGGTTTGTAAACAGCTGTCCTTGCACAGGCCGTGTAACGCGTCTGTAGTGAACTTGGCTTATTATCTGAAGGGAGTTCCAGTCCCCTTGATTAGACCTACGTTCCAGGTGTTTTCAAATGGCAGCTATGTTCTCCTCAATAGTGAAGCCTGTTGTAGGATGCGAGCCGGAATGGTTTATGTTGTTTCGGTTTCTAAGATTGTTACATGCTGAGGGAACGTACTTTTTCCTCCCACTAGACTGAAAGAGTTAGCTAACATTTGGCCCCATTTTGCTACTTCTAATGTGAATTTTGACAAGTTGAGCAGACTCAAAGCTTTACTGTTCCAAAAACATGTGGCCCTCATATCTGCACGCGAGACCTACGCACTTCAGGTGGCAAGGTCATCAGCAGAGATACAGTCCCTTTTATGTACCAACTTTCCGAGCCATTTTGGTGAACTCATGGGATGAATATTTAATGCATCCAGTACTACTGAAATCGCAAATTTCTTTAAGGCTGTTGGTTCTGGTTTTGTTCACACCTTCTCCTCCATATTCGGTTTAATACCATCAGCCATCCACTCAATATTCTCCAGTATTTTCGGGGGATTTCCAATAACTTTGGCTATAATAGTTGCCATTTTACTATTGCTACTTTTTATGCACAATGGCAGTCCCAGCACAACAAGGAGGAAAGATAGCAATCCCACCAGCGCAACTGTGTCTTGAACACATGATGCCATACTTTGGAGAAACACTCCTGGAGCAATTGGAGTGTGACTGGTCTCAGTCACTCAGACCGGTTTTGCATTGTGTGCAGCCCGTGTTTCGGTGCCTTTGGTGCTCGTACGAACATGCACTAGAAGTTTGTCTTTCTACGCATCGCTTGCTTTCATTGGACGCTGATTTGTTGATGTTCTCGCTGAGGGTTCATTACCGGACTTGCGCGTTGAGGGTGCGTTTGCTACAGAAAGCTGCTTATGAGTTGCCCTTCCTGGAGGATGCGGCTGTGAACTCATTACTGGGAACACCACAGAAAGCTGCTGCCTTGGCTGAGGCTCAGGCTATGGAACACGAATGCTCCTTGGTCCTTCTTGGTGATGCATATCCAACTGTAACACCTGCCGAAGTGGAAGATTTCCTGTCTTCAATTGTCCCGGATTCTATTGGCAATTTCCAAAATGGCTCTGACTCTTGAAATTCGACCTTTTTATGCCACATGTTAGCATTGTTTTGTTATATATGCTCAAGTGTCCTTTTTACTTGTCGTTATTGATTTTTTTTTATATATATCTAAGGTTGAGTTTTATTAGCTTTTATACATACTTAGGCTTTGAACCACCTTCAACCGACAAGGGGAGGGTGTTGTGTAGCCATTTTAGTTATAGCTTCATACACGTTATTTTAGCACACTAGGCTTGCCGCTGTGCACTTTAACCTAGATGTATATTATTCAGCTTTGTTTATTGTTTTAACAATAGCCACTTTTGCAGTCTTGTTTTATTTCTTTCTATCTAGCTGTTCTTGCTTAGGCCAGCACTACGACATTCTTGTTCATTCTGTGCTTCTTTCAAGGCTGCAGAAAGATAGGTTGCCGGTGAACGTGGTAAAAGTTTTGTCTCTGGTATTCATAGAAAAACACACATCCTTACGTAGGGACATTTTCTCAGAACATGAGCTGTTTTATTATATAAACACTTCCCTGTCCCTTACACGTTAGAGGGAGATTCAAGCTGGATGAACCCAACTGTATGCTGATTGCTGAACGCTTCGCTACAGCTGCTTATGCAGACTCCTGGCCTTTTGATCAGGTATGGGGGATGATGTCTTCCCAGGGAAACCTGAAGGGCAGAATCAGAGCTTAACATGCTGTGCTCTATTATAACCTAGGTAGGAGTTAGTCCATTGATTTTAATGACAATATGGTAGCGTTATTTCTATGCTGTACTCTTCTTGTCACAATTCTAATTCTGTCATGCTGTATCTTCCTGGTTATTGCAGTACATGCTTTGTTATCTAAGATGCAGTCGCTTCATTAAAATCTTATCTAAACCTATACTGCCTCTGTTTGTCATTGTATACGTGAGACTAATGTAACTGAGAGAAACGGATGAGACCTGAGTATCCACGATTTCCCTGAGGAATCAATTGTGTCATGCGCTCGGCTGCCCAATCAGCCCTGCTCTCGGGTAGAGATGATGCATTGCCTGTTAGCCAGAGCAAAACTAGTATTAGGGCGACAGGTGTCACCTGTAGTGGGTTAGATTCAGTCTCCCACACCACAGGCGATTCTGCTGCTCAAATCCAGTAGTCTTATTAGAATAATGAGAGCCTATGCGACAAGTTATCCACAACATTATACTTATAATGCGTAAAAGGTTTTATCCCAGCATAACTGTATATCATAACTCTTCACAATTACACAGAAGTAAACGCCACACAAGGGATGGAGCGTGGGCATATTCGGGTGTGGTTTGCCTTGAGGGTTTCAATATGCTCACACAGACACGGACAGTCACGAACCACTCAAAAATCCTGGAATAGGAACAAAACGAGCCTAAACCTCGTGTTGGTGCAGGCTAAGGTGTTTTTCTGACCGAAAAAATATGTCTTGCCGGCAGAGGGAAAACACGGAATTAATAAATATTGTTATTGCACAGCAGGCCTGACTTTCCCCAGTCAGTGCGTAGTAATTGCAACCTGTAAAAAACAGGACACTGGGCATTGCTTAGTTTGTAAAAGAATGAGTTCTGGAGTGTAAAATTCTGGTGAAGCCAGCAGTTGGTGCAATTAAATGCTGGCGCAGAGAATATCAAGGCTGCGTAGTCTTAAATCCACCTCCAGCCTCTTTACTTCACTACCAGACACTCCCTGCCCCTTTCTCTTACTCTTGTAGGCTTCGCCTTTCTTCCTTTGTGAAGGATTTTCCGTTTTTCTCTTCCTCCATCTTTTTGCTTTGTGTGGTTTCCCCTCTGTTCTCTGTACACGTTTCGTGTGTAAAAATAACTGCCGGTTTCAAAAAATGAACACCCCCACCAGCTACCATCTGCTGAAATGAAGCACTGACAATGTCATTAGCGTGCCTTTAATACTGGGACCTGTAAAACTTTGCAGGACTACTGCTAATGTTTTTCAGTAAAAAAAATTAGCAAATCCACAACCGTTCGTAAAAGTATGGTTTTGTGAGCTGGGCTCGTGCAGGGGGTAAGGTACGGACAAAATGATTTGTCTTCCATAACTGAAAGCAGAATGAACAGGTTACAAGAATAGCTAGAAAAAAGTCACAGTAATCCATCACTGAAGGAAGTAATTTGAAAGTCAGACTCCAAAGGCATGAATGAGCACTCGTCTGATCAGAAGAGAACAGACTTCCTGAAACCAATCAGTTAACTAGCTCGTTCATAATGCAGTACCGCAGAGTTTGTACAGCAGCTTAAAGTGACTTTAGCGTGGGTGTTCCCCAGGCAAGGTTCTCCAAAAGAATACATGCAACTCAGAGAAACTCTAACATGAATAACCACAATGTACCCACTAAAGAAAAGTAAATGTTCTAGAAAGAAACTGTTTATGCCTGTAAGGCCAAAGTAACCATCATTTCACTTCCAGTTTTGGATGGGCGATTTCACTTTCACCTATCAAAGCACCATGATACAAACGTCGAGGTCTGTTAACCCCTTGCTGCGTGGCCTTTTCCCCTCAGGTGCCAGGCCTTTTTTTGGCTGTTTGGGGCAGTTCACGCTTAGGCCCTCATAACTTTTTGTTCACATAAGCTATCCACGCCAAATATGCGTCCTTTTTACCAGCATCTTAGGGATTCTAGAGGTACCCAGAGTTTGTGGGATCCCCTGGAGGAGACCAAGAAATTTGTAAAAATACAGCAAACATTTATTTTTAAACCACATTTTTCAACACAATTTTGGCATTTTACTGGGACATACCTCATTTTTCCTATTTTTTTGTGCTTTTAGCCTCCATCCAGTTAGTGACAGAAATGGATGTGAAACCAATGCTGGATACTGGATAGCTACACATTTCTGAAAAGTAGACAACATTCTGAATTCAGCAAAGGGTCATTTGTGTAGATCCTACAAGGTTTTCCTACAGAAAATAACAGCTAAGACAAAACAATATTGAAATGGAGGTGATAAAAACAGCCATTTGTCTCCACGTTTTACTCTGTATCTTTTTCCTGTGATGTCAGATTTTTTAAAGCCATATACCGTTGCATCTGCTGTACTCTTCTGGTTGCGGGGATATATAGGACTTTTGGGTTCATTAAGAACCCTAGGTACCCAGAGCCAATAAATGAGCTACACCTTGCAATGGGTTTTCATTCTATACCGGGTATACAGCAATTAATTTGCTGAAATATAAAGAGTGAAAAATAGGTATCACGGAAACCTTTGTATTTTCAAAATGGGCACAAGATAAGGTGTTGAGAAGCAGTGGTTATTTGCACATCTCTGAATTCCGGGGTCCCCATACTAGCCTGTGAATTACAGTGCATTTCTCAAATAGATGTCTTTTTTTAGACACTGTCTTACATTTGGAAGGCAAAAATGTAGAGAAAGAAAAGGGGCAATAACACTTGTTCTTTTATTCTGTGTTCCCCCAAGTCTCCCAATAAAAATGGTAACTCACTTGCATGGGTAGGCCTAATGCCCGCGACAGGAAACCCAACATGGACACATCACATTTTTACATTGAAATCTGACGTGTTTTGTGTAATGCGCCTAGCTGTGGATTTTGGCCTCTAGCTCAGCCGGCGCCTAGGTAAATCTACCAAACCTGTGCATGATTGAAAACTAGGCACCTAGGGGAATCTAAGATGGGGTGACTTGTGGGGCTCTCATCAGATTCTGTTACCCAGAATCCTTTGCAAACCTCAGAATTTGGCCAGAAAAAACACTTTTTCCTCACATTTTGGTGACAGAAAGTTCTGGAATGTGAGAGGAGCCACAAATTTCCTTCCACCCAGCGTTCCCCCAAGTCTCCCAATAAAAAAGGTACCTCAGTTGTGTGGGTAGGCCTAGTGCCCCTGCCAGGAAATGTCCCAAAACACAACGTGGACACATCACATTTTCCCAAAGAAAATAGAGCTGTTTTTTGCAAAGTGCCTAGCTGTGGATTTTGGCTTCTAGCTCAGCCGGCACCTAGGGAAACCTACCAAACCTGTGCATTTCTGAAAACTAGACACACAGGGAAATCCAGGATTGGGTGACTTGTGGGGCTCTCACCAGGTTATGTTACCCAGAATCCATTGCAAGCCTCAAAATATGGCCAAAAAAACATTTTATCCTCACATTTCAGTTCCAGAAAGTTCTGGAACCTGAGAGGAGCCACAAATTTACTTCCACCCAGTGTTCCCCCAAATCTCCCTATAAAAATGGCACCTCACTTGTGTTGGTAGGCCTAGTGCCCACGACAGGAAATGCCCCAAATCACAACGTGGACACATCACATTTACCCAAAGAAAACAGCTGTTTTCCGCAAAGTGCCTAGCTGTGGATTTTGGCCTTTAGCTCAGCCGGCACCTAGGGAAACCTACCAAACCTGTGCATTTTTTAAAACAAGACACCTAGGGGAATCCAGGCTGAGGTTATTTGTGGCGCTCTCACCAGGTTCTGTTACCCAAAATCCTTTGCAAACCTCAAAAGTTTGCCAAAAAAACACTTTTTCCTCACATTTCGGTGACAGAAAGTTCAGGAATCTGAGAGGAGCCACAAATTTCCTTCCACCCAGCATTCCCCCAAGTCTCCCGATAAAATGGTACCTCACTTGTGTGGGTAGGCCTAGTGCCCATGACAGAAAATGCCCCAAAACACAACGTGGACACAACTAATTTTCACACAGAAAACAGAGCTGTTTTTTGCAAAGTGCCTAGTTGTGGATTTTGGCCTCTAGCTCAGCCGGCACCTAAGGAAACCTACCAAACCTGTGCATTTCTGAAAACTAGACACCCAGGGGAATCCAGGATGGGGTGACTTGTGGGGTTCTCACCAGGTTACGTTACCCATAATCCATTGCAAGCCTCAAAATTGGGCCAAAAAAACATTTTATCCTCACATTTCAGTGACAGAAAGTTCTGGAACCTGAGAGGAGCCACAAATATCCTTCCACCCAGTGTTCCCCCAAGTCTCCCGATGAAAGTGGCACCTCACTTGTGTGGGTAGGCCTAGTGCCCGTGACAGAAAATGCCACAAAACACAACGTGGACACATCACATTTACCCAAAGAAAACACAGCTTTTTTTCACAAAGCGCCTAGCTGTGGATTTTGGCCTTTAGCTCAGCCGGCACCTATGGAAACCTACCAAACCTGTACCTTTTTTAAAACTAGACACCTAGGGGAATCCAGGATGGGGTGATTTGTGCCGCTCTCACCAGGTTCTGTTACCCCAAATCCTTTGCAAACCTCAAAAGTTTGCCAAAAAACACTTTTTCCTCACATTTTGGTGACAGAAAGTTCTGGAATCTAAGAGAAGCCACAAATTTCCTTCCACCCAGCGTTCCCCCAAGTCTCCCGATAAAAGGATACCTCACTTGTGTGGGTAGGCCTAGTGCCCGCGACAGGAAATGCCCCAAAACACAAATCGATCTGTTTTTGCAGGGTGGCACCTGCGTTTTCGGTCCTGCGCTCAGCAGCCATATAGGGAAACCTATCAAACCCAAACATTTCTGAAAACTAGACACATGAGGGAGTCCCGGGAGGTGTGACTTGCGTGGATCCCCCAGTGTTTTCTTACCCAGAACCCTCAGAAAACCTCAAATTTAGCTAAAAAATCAAATTTTCCCACATTTCTGTGTGGGATCACCACACCGGGGCAAATATCCTACCACTCAGCGTTCCCCTCAGTCTCCCGGTAAAAATGGTACCTCACATGTGTAGGTGGGCCAAATGCCTGTGACAGGGAAGAGCCAAAAACATGTTAAAATTGAGGGGGAACCAAAGCAGGTCCAAAAGGGCAGTTAGAAAAAAAACATTTTTAGGCTGACAAATGGGGCTGAATTTTTATCGGTAGAGATGAGACAATGGTGGGTGGTAGGAATTTTGTGGATTCCTGCAGATTCCGGAAGGTTCCATCACAAAAATGTGGGAAAAATGTGTGATTTCCAGCAAAGTTGGAGGTTTGCAGGGCATTGTGGGTAAGAAAATGGTGCGGGATGCATGTGAAGCACACCACCCAGATGTTTAGTTTTCAGATGTGTCTAGGTCTTGTGGACTTTTCTACATGGCAGTGTCCCAAAGTCCAAAAGTGAAGCCCTCACCATTCCAAGTGGGACGATTTTGAGAGTTAGACAAGCTCTCATGGCCCAAATGTAAAACCCAAACCCAAAATAATCAAATGTCCTCTTTCTTGCTGTGGAATAAGATGTTTTAGTGTGCGGGGGAGAGCCGAAGGACTGTTACCCCCTTCGGTTGGGGTGGGGGCATAACCATGCCCATACTGGTTGGTAGCCACCACCCCACTATTTTTTAGTTTTTTTTTCATTCCCTGGCATCTAGTAGGTTTTCTGCCCTCCCCCCGGGAGTGAATTAGGGGAAATTGCCCCATCTGCCCACCGGTTAGCATAACACCTTTGGCCCAATTTATTTGGGGTGGGGGTATAGCCATACCCCCACCCTCCTTTCTTGAAAACAAAATCTTCCCTGGTCTCTGGTTGGCTCTGTGCCCCCTTGGGGGCAGATGGGGCTTTGAAAAATAGGCTGATCTGCCCCCAAGGGGGGAGTGACCCTTGCCCAAGGGGCTGCACCCCCAAAGCAAAACACACACATACACACACACCAATCCCTGGTGCCTAAGTGGTTTCTGCCCCCCCCCCCTCGGGCAGATTGGCCTAAGATAAATAGGCCGATCTGCCTCCAAGGGGAGCAGAAATGGCCTAAAATAAATTTGCCCCTTAGGGGAGCGACCCTTGCCTAAGGGGTCTCACCCCTTGCATGAAATTGTCGCAAAAACAATAAATCCCTGGTGTCTAGTGGTTTGTGCCCCCCTTGGGGGCTGTTCGGCCTAAGAAAAATAAGCTGATCTGCCCCCAAGGGGGGCAGAAATGGCCTAAAATAAAATTGACCCCAGGGGAGCGACCTTTGCCTAATGGGTCTCCCCCAGTCTGTGCAGAAAAGGCCTTGAAAATAATTGCCCCCCTGGGGAGCGACCCCTGCCAAAGGTGTCGCTCCCCTTATGCCAATTTCCCTTTAAAAAATTATTCCTGTTGTCTAGTGGGCATTTCAGCAGCCGGATCGCTTCACGATCTGGCTGCTGAAATTCTCTGAGAGACATCAAAGGGAAGAAAATTCCTTTCCTTCCCTTTGATGCCTCAGGCCCCCATCACATGATCGGAAGAGAAATGCTTTTGCATTTCTCTTCCGATCCGCGCTGGATGCTGAGCTTCCAGGGCAGTGGGCCAGGCTCTGATGAGGTCTGCGCGCAATTGCACGCTGACGTCAACAGGCATCACTGGTGGAGGTCAAGGGGGTCGGGGGTAGAAGGGGAAGCGATTCCCCTTCCAGCCCTGCCACGGAGGGGGTGGGGGTGCAGCCCTTGGGGGGAGCGCTAGCGCTTCCCCTGAGGGCCAGTACTAGTAAGTAATGGTTACGTCTGTGGCGCCTCAACGCCGCAGCCACGGACATAACCATTACGTCCATGGCGCCCAAGGGGTTAAAAGGCATTCTGGAAAAAGATTAAAATGGGCACATAAGGTCCTATTCACAAAAGTAATTTGGAGTGCATAAAGTAGTACCCTGTAGTACTCTTTTACATAATGTCCTCTTCCTTTTGTGAATAGGGCCCAAAACACCTAAAATGGGAGTAAGATGGAAAAGGAATGGAATCAGAATAAAAAAGGACTTTGCTCCCTTTGCTCTTTTACTATTAGGGAGTTCACAAAGGCATCTAAAAGAATGTAAAAAGAGTACTCCTGCTGTACCACTACCAATATTAAAAAATGCTTTTGTGAATTAGCCCCAACATGCCTGTGCGTGTTTTTTTGTACCAATCAAAACTACATGCGAACTTTGCGAAATGATGCCCTTGCTTTAGGCAACTTATATTTGGATTGGTAGCATTCAAGATCATATGGGCCCTACTAAAAGTGACTGTCTAAAAAGCAAATTATTAGTATCAGTGTTGCCTTCCTGCAATTTTCCATGTCATAGCTGTATGTGTTCTTTATTTATTTCCATTAAATGCTATTTTTTATTTATTTATTTTTATTTATTTATTTATTATTTTCAGCAAAAAGCCATAGCAATTACTACAATTCGAAAGCTCTAAAAAAATACATTTTGTATGCCAAAATACATTTCATATACCAAAATATATTACATTTTCAAAAGTCAGAATCCAAGGCCTTAGGGTAAAAAAAAAAATTGACATTCAATCCATATGGTAAACAACCAATAGACTTCTCAATATGTTTCTCCATATATCTATGCCCATTACGGCGGTCCTTGCAGTTATTATTCTGATTTCACAAGGTAGGTGTTGGACTTGGCCCTAACTGAAGGGTCATCCCTAAACTTTTTGCCTTCATCCTCCTGTTTTTTCAACCAGTTTTGTTGAGCTTTAGGACTCTGCCCACTGTACCACTGCTCATCAGTGCTAAGGTGCTAGTACTCTCTCCTTTAAACATGGTGAAATTGACTTACACCCAATTGACACATTTAATTAACGTGCAAGTCCCTAGGAAGGTAGTACCACATGTACCCAGGACCTGTAAAATAAAGGCTACTCGTGGGCCTGCAGCACTAATTGTGCCACCCGCTAAAGTAGTCTTTTATACATGTGCCAGGCCTGCCATTGCAACCTGTGTGTGCAGTGTTAGACTGTCATGTCAACTTGGTAAAATAAACCTTTTGTCAGGCCTAAATCTTCCTTTTTGCACATATCAGTCACCGCTAGGGGATGCCCTTACTAGCCCATAGGGCTACTGCAAGGCCTGCCTCTCTCATATGACGACATTGGGTTCACCTATTACATTTAATAAGTGATAACTTTCAATTGGGAACAGGTCAAAAGTTTGATTTTGATGTCTATGTAATTGTAATTGAAAACCCTCTTTAATGGTAAAGTTGGATTTTAAATCACTGTTCTGAAAAAGTCACTTTTAGAAAGTTGGTATTTTCTTTTCCCATCTATTTGATGCCTGTTGCCTGTATCCTGGGTCATATGACTAGGTGCAGTTGGCAGTTGGCCATTGTGTATTGCTGCCAGACAGTGAGACAAAGGGAAATAGGTTTCGGCAGGATGGGCCATTTCTGACTTGATGAGGAGCAGAACTGTCACTTACCGCACTTGCTTATAACTTCTTGAGATGAGAACCTCCAGAACCTTCTCTTTCTTCAAAGTTGGCACCAGTTATAAATATTGGGCCCTTGGTCCCAACTCTTTAGTATACCTCTGGACCTGTGGAAGGCTCAGAAGAACTGATGTGCAAACAGGGCTCTGAAGGGCTCTGTTACCCTACTGTTTGCTACCCTGCTACATGAGTGAAAGAACTGCGCCAGTTTCTTCGTCCCAGGATCCTCAGAGTGACTACAAGGGCTTGTTGACTGGCCTCTTGAACAGAGCCTAAGGGACAGAAAAAGCCCCAACCATCTTGAACCCAGCACCTGTATTCTACTTGCAGTGAGTTTTGTTCCCCAAGTGGGCACGACCAGCTGCCGTCCTGTGAAGCAAAACCAGTGCAGCCTAATGCAACTCATCACAGCCACATTCAAACATTGCAATGAGATGTCTCACCGATGTCGGATCTCTCACTGTAATCCGCAGCTCCTTGTGACCGCAGCTGTGTGACTCATCCTTAACACAGGATCTTGTAATGCTCCACAAATCAGGATTCATGGAACTTTGTTCGGCAGGCCTTACTCGGTCCCTGTTGCACTCCATCGCGGTAGGCCTGAACTTGTGATTTTATCATGGTCCGGCATGACTAGATAACCACAGTTGGCACTTTTTACCTCTAGAAGCTATTTTTACCTAAAACTTTAACATTGCATATCTATGGTTCTACTGGTTAGATTTTTGTTGTTTGAATCTCAAATAATTTATTATATTTTATTCTATTTTTCTAAATTAGTCAGGTATTTTTCTTGTGTTGTGTTTTCACTTTATGATTGTTTGAAGTGCTGCATAAATACTTTACACATTCCCTCTAAGTTAAGCCTGACTCATTTTGTGCCAAGCTACCCGAGGGTTAAGCAAAAGTTAATTTGAGGTTTGCTTGTGTGTCACCCTGACAAAGATTACTGCTTCAGTAGGGTTTCACCCAGCCCTCAACCAGTAACCCAATTTCCACCATTAGGGTTAAAACATCTTCCCAGAGATGCATAATTTACCTCTATTCATTAGAAGGGTATTTTTATAAGCATCTTTTCCCAGAACATCTGGCTTTTAGAACTCAGAGTCATAAACAACAGAACCACTCAGTCTTGGCTATTCTTAATATTCTCTGGTGTCTGATTATTTACAAAGTATAAAAACTTTGATAAGGTTATAAAGTTAAAAGAGAGAGATAAATAGACAATGTACAAAAATGCATGATGATAGTGCAAGTACTGCTACTGCCTATGAAGTGCATCAGTCATATCTCATTGCCCCAATGTGACTGAGAGATAGTATAATACTTAATTAGGGATTAGTACACTAATCGCCTCGTTACGAGTTTGGCGGTCGGACCACCAGACCGCCTTGTTGGTGGTCCTGAAAAGGCCCCCATGTTGGTTGTCTTTCAGACCGCCCTATTACAAGTTATACAGGCAGGACCGCCGACTGCCAACCAAAAAAGGCAGACCACCAGTGGAACGGTGGCCTGGAAATAGGTGGTCCTACCTCCAGCGCCTACAACACAGAGACCAACTACTGAATTTGTTACAAGCACACAGTCACCATGGCAGACACCCATTGTGGTCAGCCAATGACGGTGCGAACCGCGGCAGTCCGCAAGTCGACAAAGTAATACGCAGCTGCACATTGGATGAATTTGAAAACAAAACAGCTGACACAAATTGCCACACTGGACATACCTGCAAAGGACACTATGAAACACAGCACTTCACAGGCCACAATCCTTTGCATTTTCAGAGCAAATCAAAGAAGCTAGAATGCTTTTTGTCCACAGGCGCCATATATTAGCCACCCCTTTTTTCACCATCCCATTGTACACCCTGCACACACTTTTGTCCATTTACACCCGATTGCACTTCCCCTGTTTAGTAAGTCATTGTCACCATATTTTTTTTTGTTCCACCATGTCACATTCCCAAAATCCTTGTTTTTCTGAAGATGAGGATGAAATCATAAGAGTAGAGCTGCGATTGTTTGGAGCACAAGTCCAGCATACTCCTCTCAGTAGGGAAATGGAAATGTCAGGCATGATAGTTGACAGAGTCAATGCTGTAGGTACCACCCTACGCACTAAAGGAGGACATTAGGAAGAGCTGGAACAACCTCAGGGGCAAGGTCCGTTCCCTGGTCTCCAGGGAGCAGCTGCAGGCCAAGAAGACTAGTTGTTTCCTTCCCAGTGCCCTACTACAACTCTTTCCTTGGGAAGAGAAGGTCTTGGCCATCCTGCATCCTGAGGGCTTAACAGGAATGCCTGGGGGAGTGGAGTCTGGTAAGTTACAATGCTAACAATTTCACCAAAATGCAATGTCATGCATGCTCACAGCTCACCTTTTGAATAATTTACTGTTACTCAACTCACCAGCCCAGTGTTCACCTGTCCATGGACCTCTGTTGCGCAACTCACAATTGATGTGTACTCACCTAGGGAGATGGCACTTGTATAAAGTGTGCAGTACAGGGACTGACATGACTCCAATTCCTAGCGGTCACTGTTTCCATAACTCCAAACTCCAAACCAGTGGTCACTTGTCCAAATACCCCTGTTTGTTATCTGTCAATTTAAGGGTATACACCAGGGACATAGCATTTATCAAGTGTGTGTAGTACAGGCACTGACATGACTACAATTCCCAGCACGCACTATTTCTGTAACCCCAAACACTAGCACAGTGGTCACATGCTACAGTACATCTGCTAGTGAACTCTCAATGGCAGTGTGCTCACCTTGGGGGAGAACATTGGTCAAGTGAGTATAGTAGAGAGCAGTGAGTGTAGTAGATAGAGTAACCTGATTCAGCTCACAGGAGGCACTGTTCCTCTAACGCCAAGCACCATCACAGTGGTCACATGTCCCAATACATCTGTTTCACAATTATCAATGGCAGTGTACTAACCTGGGAGGATAACATTTCTATAGTGTGTGTAGTAGAGAGAGTGACTTGAGTGCAACTCCCAGGAGGCACAGCTTATATAACCCCAAACACCAGCCCATCGTTCCCTTATCCAGAGACTCCTGTTTGTCAACTCCCAAATGAAGTTTATTCCCCTGGGAAGATAACATTGGTGAAGTGTGTGAAGTAGATGGAATAACCTGACTGCAACTCACAGGAGACACTGTTTCTCTAACTCCAAACACCAGAACAGCATTCATTTGGCTAAAGACCCCTGTTTGACAACTGTCAATGTAAGTTTACTCAGCTGGGAGGATACCATTTGTATAGTGTGTGTAGTAGAGGAAGTGACATGAATGCTAAGGCCAGGAGGCTCTGTCACTTCTACTCCACTCACCAGCCCAGTGTCCTCATCTCTAAAGACTCCTGTTTGATAGCTTACACATGAAGTGCTAGTCACCTGGGGGGATAATATTTGTATAATGTGTGTAGTACAGGAACCTACATGACTGCTACTCCCAGGAGGCTCTCTTACCATCACTCCAACCACCAGTCTAGTGTTCACTTCTCCAAATACTCTTGATTGGTAATTCACAAATGAGGTGTGCTCACCTAGGGCTATGACAATTATCAAGTGTATGAAGTAGATGGAGTGACATAACTGCTAAGGCCACTTTTACTCCACTCACCAGCCCAGTGTCCTCTTCTACAAAGATTCCTGTTTGGTAAGTCACACATCATTTGTGCTCACCTGGGGGAATGATATTTGTATAGTGTGTGTGGTACAGGGACTGACATGACTTCAACTCCCAGGAGGCTCTATTACTATCACTCCAACCACCAGCCCAGTGTTCTCTTCACCAAATACCCTTGTTTGGTAACTCACAAATGAAGTTTACTCACCTGTGGGGATGGCATGCATCAAGTGTATGAAGTAGAGGGAGTGACATGACTGCTGAGGCCAGAAGGCTCTGTTTCTATAACTCCAAACATAAGCCCAGAGTTCACATGCCCACATACCCATGTCTGTTAACTCTCAATTGAAGTTTACTCACCTGAGAGGATATCATTTGTATAGTGGTGGGAAGTAGAGGGAGTGACCGGAATGCAAATCCCAGTAGGCCATGAGTCTCTAACTCCAACCACGAAACCAGTGTTCATTTGCCCAAATCCATGTATTAGTGAACTCTCAAATGACGTTTACTCACCTGGGAGGATAACATTTGTCAAGTGTGTGTGTAGTATGGAGAGTGACATGACTGCAACTCCCAGGAAGCACTGTTTCTCTAACTCCAAAAACCAGACCAGTGGTCACTTGTCCAACTACCCTTGCTTGCTAACTCTCAATTGAAGTTTACTCACCTGGAACTGACCAAGATACAGATCATGCTCAATTCTGAGATGTGTTTGACTACCTAGCTCCATCATGACCTGCTAAACCAAGATGAAACTATTGAGGACAGGAAGGACAGCTTACCCAGTATGCAAAACAATGATCACAAAGGCCTCAAGATGCATACCCAGAATGGTATTGCCAGCAGACAGATTCACACTGCAATGACCACATGATGACTCCAGTCACATATACAACAAACTCATAGGTCTGCCTGCATCACAATCAACTAGGCCTCATAATGGCTAAAGACATATCTTGCCTAACCACTGTTTTGCCTGCACTGGAGGCAAGATGGCATTATCAGGCCATCCTCCCAAGGGCTAATGATTTGCACATTTCAGCAGCTGCTTCAGTTGAAATGATCTGGTATGCTCCACGAATGTCATGTTAATACAACCAATACCATGTGTATGTGCCACAATAGGATTAGCTGCAACTAACCATTCCACATGGTCTCTGCTTATTGTAATACTAACCTATTAGAGGTAGATGTCAGAATGCAACCAGTAACATTGTATCTTTCACGTCAACAGGTTGAGTTGCCACAGAAGAGACTGCCACTACCCCACTGGATGAAGCCCTCAGTGAAGAACACACTCCTGGACGTGGAGGACCCATCTGGGCAAACTGGTCAGACACAAACAGTGAGCCTCATTGTGGCCAAATCAACACCTCCTAGCCCGGTTGCCTCAACATCACATGCAGCCATTCGTCCCCCCAACCTGTGTACGAAGCACAGTGTCATCTTGTACTCCCCAGCCCTGGATCCTGAGTTGCAGCGCAACACTTTGGAAAATGAGGTTCCAGGACCCAGTTGGAGAGGGTACCCTGTGGCAAGGGCGCAGGCCTGTGGGGGTAGAGTGTGTAAGAGGGTTTCTGTGGGCCAGTGGGGTGAGGCCACTGAGGGTGCTCCTGGCCAGGTCCCCATCAGCCACATCTTGGTAGTCCATCAGGAGTCCCAAGAGGTGGTGGGCCAGGTCTTGACACCAAACATTTTATTCCAGTATACAGCACATAAGCTGTCTATATGTTTGGACTTTTTGAAACAAGAATGTGTGACTCATACTGAGTCAAAATACATATTCCAAGGTACAGCCCCCCAGACCACAGAAGAAAGGGATTTATCAGACATTGTCCTGTAGAATAGACAAACATTAAAGTGGATGATGTCACCAGCTTGAACCTCATCACATACCACACCAAGTAATCCAACATCATATAATCCAAGATATAAGCAGATGGCAGTACAACAGTCCCTGATCACACACCTATCATAATCCAATTTTCCATGCATGTGGTGGTATGACACAGACATATGTCAGTGTTGTAGCAAAGGTACTGTGGCCTGCAATGATGAAGCATATCTACAGCTACATGCAGGTCATACAAGAAGAGTGTTCAGCCAATGTGAAGGGAAAATTACTTGGTTTCAGTCTATGACTACATATTTCATGCTCACATGATGACATACATGATGCAATCAGCCCACCACAGCACACAAAACAAGCCCACTGTGCACTTCTGACCTTCTACCTAAACACTGTGCAAGCTGTCTTGGCACAGGTCTCCTACACCCCAAATCTGTGACCTACATTACCTGGAACAATCCATGTCCACGTTGTATGTCACAACAGCATCAGACACTTGCCAATGTCACAACTCTGAAATGCCCAGATGAGGATGTCATGGTGAAGGTACCTGTACAAATACAAAACAGCTTTTGGCTGATCATTGCAGAGTATCAGCTCCCTAGTAGTTTCTAAAACACTCAACTCCACACATTCTCACAACTACAGTTCATTGTACAGTCACAGTAGTTACATCGCATAGTTGCACTCATGAAAAGTAGCTGTTGATGAGATCTTCCCGCAAGTCAGTTGCTTTGTCTTCACCACTGTCATCCTCACTTGGCATTTTAGGAGTCTCGCCTGGTGGCACTTCAGGCTCCCCCCCTCTTGGATGTATGGGATATTCCTCCGCAAGGCGATGCTGTGGAGCATGCAGCATGCCACAGTGATCTGACGCTTTTCTGGGTGAATTGAGGAGGGCTCCATCAGTCCTGTCGAGACACGTAAATCTGGCCTACATGAGCCCAAAAGCCTGCTCCACTACCCACAATGTTCTTCAATGGGCCTCATTGAAGCAGACTTCCCCTGATGTAGTTTGATTCCTTAGTGGCATCAACCACCAAGGAGGGTTCAGATATGCAGAGTCTCCTGTTAAGGAATGGGACATATGAGCAACAATGAGTCACTCAGCTCATGATTGTAGCACCTGACATTGCACCCACACAATCAGGACATATTTGACTTATCAACCAGCCAGGCCCTCTCTGGGTACAGTTGTGACATTAGCTGGGGTATGGTGCAGTTCAGCATTATGAAGGAATCATGGGCAGAACCCGGATAATGGGCAAAGACGTGAAATTTAGACGTCCACCAAATAGACAATTTGCACTTTAATGGAATGGAAGTTCTTTCTGTTATGATAAACTTGTTCATTGCCCTGCAGTGGCACCAAGCCAACATGTGTGACATCAATGGTCCCTACCACATGTGGGAGGCATGCAAAACCATAAAAGTTAGACTTAGCACTGGCTAAATCCTCACTTCAGGGAAACCGGATATAGCTGCCAAGGTGGTTTAACATTGCTGATATGACATCATCCTTCAACACCACACTGAACATAGGTTGGGACATACCAGCAGATAGGGGTACTGTATGTTGAAGGGACTCTGTGGCTAGGAAGTGCAATACTGACATAACTTGTACAATGTGTGGTATGCTAGGTGTATAACTAATAGCTGGCATCAGATCTGACTCCAACTGACAACGTGAGTCCACTATTGTTTGCCTATGCAATAGTGTGCCTTTGCTCCATGGTCTGACGGTCTAGCAGTGGACGGTTGACAGGAGGTTGTCGCATCCTTCCTCTTCCAGGGTACCTATGTATGACAAGACATGATTTCTAACATTGATCAGTGTCCACAGCAACATACATGATGCATGTCAATTATATCATGTGACAAAGCATTTCTGACCGTATAGGCAAGGTATCCAGTACACATCACAGATGCCAACTACACAAGGGTCACATGTGACCCCCATGAATTTCAAAACATGTGTCTATACCATGGATTTGGATGAAACTCAAAGATGTGCAACACAATTGCCCCTCAAAATGTGACTGTATATCCTGACCGCCTAAATGACCGTCGGTGGAGGTAGATTGTGAGCCGCTGTTAAATGCCATCTGTTCCCTGCAACATACTACAATGGTGGTTGAGTAGTAGGACCAACATGACAAGACAGGATAAGGATGTTTGTGAAGCAGAAAAACATGTTTTGTAGGTGTGACAGTTTATAAAGCCATATACAGCTTTTCAGACTCCCAAAATGGTGGTTGCCTAATCTGCTCCGCTGGAAGTCGTCATGGCGGTTCCAATTGTGGCAGACACAACCATAGGCTAACGTTGTTGCCAGTGGTAATCGTGGCCCAATGGCTCTGTCTGCCAGCGGTGACAACCACGGACGTGACACCATGTTCTGCAGATTCACTCAGTAGACTCCTGACACTGCTGCCAGCAACACCTCCACAACCTGAGCTGCTGTATGGTACCCCTGGGAGCAATCATGCCACATCCAGCAGGTCACAGGGCCCCTGCCTTCTCTCCAGAGGACCTGAAGAGGCTTTTTTCTGAGGTCCTACCCCTTTATAGACAGCTCTATGGCTCACCAGAGGAGC
This sequence comes from Pleurodeles waltl, assembly GCF_031143425.1. Classification (NCBI taxonomy): domain Eukaryota; kingdom Metazoa; phylum Chordata; class Amphibia; order Caudata; family Salamandridae; genus Pleurodeles; species Pleurodeles waltl. Next base: position 808,837,117 of record NC_090436.1, on the reverse strand, counting down.
AGGTAAGTACCTCATGTGCATAATTGTCTCTGTACTTCACCATCCTTTTCCTCCTTACAGGGTACAATGTGCCCCTGTGTGCCAGTTAGGCTTCTTGTGTGTCTGTTGTTGCAGTCTGTGTAGCATCAATAGGATGTACATTGTGCATGTGGCGAGTACCATTTGTTAATTTCAGTCACATTGTGCTCTGTGAGGTTTTTGGGGTCCTAGATCATCTTTGTGTTGGATGAGCATAACTAGGTAAGGAGACATTACTGCTATCCAATGACATCTCTTTCCTCATGATTGTTGTCAATGCTGGACAACATGTATGTGCATGACAGCATGAGCTGTGTATGCATATTGTATGAGTCATTTGAGACTCATGTGAGCAATGTGTATAGGGCCACAGATCTTTCAAACCACATCTGGCCTTGCTAAACTGTTGTCTGGAATGCACATCATGACTCACTGTGCCTTTCAGGTTGCCACACACACCACGTACCAAATTGCTGATGGCCACATGATGTATTGCATGCATGGAAGTGATGGGAATAGTGTGTCATGTAGGTTCTGTCTGCTCAGCCTGAAGAGACCAGAGCCTCTCAAATGTATCTCCCAATATGGACCTAGTCCAGCCTGTGGCAGTGTCACAATGGCTATGCAACTGTGGCATTGTCCCCAGCAGATCCTGGCATGTGGCCAATATGATGCTCTAATGGCAAAACCTGCCTTGAATGCCTCATTCCTTTGACTAGATTAGGAATGGATACAGAGGTAAATCATTCAATTAGTCCAATTGTGCATTTTGCATCATTGCCAATGTGTGTCTTTGCCTCATGACAGATCCCTTACTCCCACAGCTCTGTTGTCACCTTCCCAAAGGTCATATATGTCCTTTACAGGCTTAGTGCACTGATGAAAGTCCCACAGTACAGACAGTGTGTTGATTCCTGGGAGACCATGATATGTGACTCAGTAGCTTGATCACATAGCAGAAACTGTACAATGCATGCCTTTGTATGTTGGATGCCATCTCTGTAGGATAGACACATATGTCCAAAGCAGTGTTCTGTGGTACAGGTACATACCACAGAACCATCCCCTTGAAGTGGACAGAGTCTGCATTTATTATTTCACATGTCCACACATGGACAAAGAAGACACGTTCGGTACCCACCATGCCAGCCCCTTGATTGTCACTCAAGTCTAATGGTGAAGTTTCTGCTATGGCAGTTGCCTTTAGGGACTGTAGGCAGTGAGTCACAGAATGTGCATGTGTTGGTCATTTCAGGCCTAAGGAGTTTGCCATTCAGAAGCCACATAGATGTGAAATGGTTCATTGTGGCTCATAGCTCATTGCAGGTTGCTGGAGCAGGGGCTACCTGACATCATTAAGCTTGGTTAGTCATTATAGGCCGAGAGCAGGGTAGTGGGTTAGTCTACAGATGGAAATAAATATGTCTGTACTCATGTCCATGTACTTACTGGCTTGTGTGTTTCACAATTGTGGAGAGTTAACAAATTGAAAAGTTAAAGCTCGGTGTTTCTGACATGTATGTGACTCAAACATTTATGCCAAAAGTTGTGATGTAACCTCTTGTTTTGACTTTTGCACCCATGCAGGTTAACACCCATCAGAAGAAGGAGCTATGGAGAATGGAGAGCCATTGCTGGAAGGTGCAGACCCTGGGGCCTATAGCTGGTGGAGCGCCCACTGTCAGAAGAGGTGGGAGGACCTGAGACTCTGCGCCCGGAAGATCACAGAGGTCCAGCTGGGGATGTCCTCCCAACGCAGATCAGGCCCATGTCGGACCATGACCCCCCAATAGCGCACATTTTGGTGGTAGCCTACCCTGAGTTGGATGAGCATTTGAAGGCACCAAAGCAGCCACAAGGTGGTAAGTACAAACTTTACACAAGTTTACCCCTTCACCACGTTCTTGTCTGATGTAACAGATTGTTAGGTCAGACAACATGGTAAGTGCAAAGTGTCACGGGTCACCTGTGAACACATTGATGCACAGTAGCCATCTATAACACACAGGTGTGCACATACAAATGTGTTCTGAGACATGATAATCACCTATGTTGTCCCCTCAGTACAATGGCATATGATGGTGCACATTTGACTGTGTCATATGTGTACCACCATACAGCTTTACATACCCTTTTTAGAGCCTGATAGTCTAGATGCCTTGGTCAACAATGTATTTACAATCCTTTACACACCACTATTGGTACATGTGAGTGTGAAATATGTTCTGACTCTTTCACCTCAGATTTATTATGGATGTCAATTAGAGGAATTACATATTTTCATATGTCTATTGTGAATGTTGCTAACCATGTGGAGTGAAGTAGATATGGCTTGTCTACACCAGGCTGGCTTGACTTTACTATACAACATGTTTCATTGCCTGGGATATGACATCAGGGTTTAATATTTATATGTGTTGAGTTTGTGTATTTGATTATTGGAAAACAATGTCACATTTCTGAACTATAGCTTGATTGTTGCTTAACTATGTTGTTGTGGATAAGTAACCTGTATCATGTGGCAAAGTCACCTTGTCATGGAATGGTCAGTGTGATAGGTCTACAGATATGATGGTATTGTAGGTGAGAGTTATGTAGCTTAGCTAGTGTGTAACAATGTTTATGTAGAGGGAGAAACAGTGTATCTTGTTGTCACATGATGTTGGCACTTAATTGGTACTACCTGGGGGTATTGGTGAACTTGTTGTTATGATACTTATGTGTAAAGTATGATGGACAAGGGTGGTGCTTACAGGGCGAAGGGCGGCACAGCGAGCGTCGGGTGGTGGCGTCGGCTTACCCAACAAACCCCATTGTGGCAAGGTGCTTGGCTAAGGGAGGTCTCGGAGCTCAGCAGGTTCCATAAGTGGGATCTTATCAGGATATCGTCACTCGGAGACATCTGGGCGGGTACACACATGCGGTCCTTCCAGGAAATTCAACAGCAATTCTCGCTCAGCCAGACCCAGTTCCATAAATACTTACAGCTCCGTCATGCCCTTCAGGTTCACCTTCAGGCAGGATCGGTTCTCCCAGAATTCAGCCCCGTGGAAACCAAGACACTTATGGGACACCTCGGCAAAGGGGGGGTTTCGCGTATATACCGCATGTTGACCACTAATACCCGCAGCCACTTGATAAGCTTTGTGCAAGATGGGAGCACTGGGTGGGTCCGATGACGGAGGAGGACTGGAGAGACGCCCTGATGGCCCCAAGACTGTTGACTATGACCTCACGACTGAGATTGGTGTAGACCTATTTTCTTCATGCAGCGTACCTCCCCCCCAAAAGGTTACACACCGCCGGCCTTAGGCGCCAAGCGAAGTGTCCACGGTGTGTGTGCCAGTCTGCAGACTTTTTTCATATGGTGTGGGCATGTCCTGATATCACTGCCTACTGGTGTGCAGAGTTAGCGGAGGTGTCCAGGGTTTTGCAGGAGGAGATAGAGCCTGCCCTCCTACCTGTCCTGCTGGGGGTTCTCGAGGGAGTGGGCTCCAACAGGGCGGAGCGCACCTTTGTAGGAATGGTTTGTTTGGTGGCCAAAAGGGATATTGCCTCAGGCTGGAGAGCGGAGTCAGCCCCCGTGCTGGTGAAGTGGTGCCGTGGGATGGACTGGTGCGCCTCCCAAGAAAAACTGGTTTATGAAGCACGGGGTTGTCCGGCTAAATATGAGCGGGTGTGGGGGAGATGGATGGGCTCTAGGGAAGAAGACACGGGGCGTGATCCCTTGGTATGAGCTGGGGGAAGTGACCCTAAGACTTTATGGAGATTCTATGGGGATTATAAGTCCAGTGAAAACGACTTATCTGTGTAGTGTTCAATCGGAGGAGGTAAATTGTGGCCAGTGGTGTTATGCTGTGTTGTCTTTTTGTTCAGCAATAAAATCAATAAAGATGTTTTATTAAAAAAAAAGTATGAGGAAAGTATTATCTTGTGAATGTGATGACCCTACTTCACTTTCTGTTTTTCAGCAGCACAGACACCGAGGGTCCTAGTGGGCCAGAGAGCGAGGAGAGTGGCACGGGGGAGACTGGAACCAATACATCTTCATCCGAATCCTAATCCAGTGTCCACTCACCAGTGGTGGCAGACCCATCTGGGGCCAGCCCAGCACCATCTTTGTCCACCACACCCCTTTCTATCACTGCTTCCTGTAGCTCCCCACCAAGTTGGCTGTGCCCACCCATCCAAGAGGGTGGGCATCACCTTTGCTGCAGGCACCTCTGCCACAGCCCCTGACACCTCTGCTGCCCTCAGTGAGGAGGCTATTGACCTCCTGAGGTCGATCTCTGTGGGTCAGTCGACCATCATAAATGCCATCCAGGGACTGGTAACTCAAAGCCAAGAGAGCATTGCGCTCCTGGAGGGCATTCACAGTGCACTGGCTAGCCCACAAAGATCTTTTCAGGCTCTGGACTCCACCCTGACGGCAGACAGTCACCTTTTGTCTGCCGTCCCCTCTCCACTTTCCTTTTCCCAATCTGAATCCCCCCTTTCCTGACCCACCCAAAGCACACAAACAGACTCACGTGCATTCACCTCAACAGACAAAGGAAGCACACACAAACATAAGCACCACAAGACACACCACCTACAATCACACAAGCAACATCCACTTGCAGACACAGTAACAGTCACAACCTGCACTGACACCCTGACCACCCCCAGTATCACAGACACAACACCTGACATACTTGCAGACACCACACCAACATTCACTGATCCAGCTACCACACCTATCCTACCCACAGACAGCACTGCAGCAGACCCTCAGACATCCACCCCAGTCACCACATCCACAGACACGACAACCACTGACATGCCAACATGCAGCACATCCACCATAGCTGCAGTCACTATCCCAACAGACAGCCACCCACCCACCATGGTGTCCCCCAACCTGTGCTATGTGACTAGCACCTCCACCCCCTCAGCCCAAGAGACATAAATGCCCTCACTCACCCACCCAACAGGCACCCACCACCCACAAGCATACCTCCCACAAACATGCACACAAGACATCCACACCTAAACCTCATACATCCACTCACTCACCCTCCACCCCCAAACCCATTTGTCAAGACCATCGCTGTAAGTCTAAGAGAAAATTCCTATCTGAGGTTGACCTTTTCCATACTGTTCCCCCAGTGACACCCCTAAGAGATCTCTTTCCCTCTCCAAGGCCATCCCTTCTACCTCCAAAGTCTCCCCTACCCTCCCTGCCAGTACCCATGCCCCTTCCCCTGCCAAAAAGTTGTCAAGGCCTCCCAAAAAGGTCCAACTCTCTCCCAAGCCCCGTCTCCCCCACCACCCCAAGCCAAAACCTAAACCCCCACCACCCTCCAAGGATCCCAGAGGTGCCTGCCTGCGCCCTGTATGCCACTACTTGTGGAGGTTACATGGCAGTCAGAAGTCAAGTAGGGGCACCATTCAGTGTCTTCGGCACAAATATTTTGCGAAATAGACTGGCCTATGCCTTTGACAGTCTTATTGTTTATAACTTTTATATCTCCATATATATGAACTAAATTCAACCAGGTGATGGTTACATCTTTGTCCTGCATTTCCTTTCCTAGATTTGAGTTGATCCTAGCTGACATTGGTAGTGTTCCTGTATTTGTGTGTGTCTGTGCAGCTTGATGCTTCCTTTATTGTTCGAGCAGTCTGTGAGGTTGTGTGTAGTGCTTTTGTCCCCCCGGGATAGTGTGTGTGCACATGTAATGGTCATGTGCATGTAGCAAAATGTTGTTGTCATGGTGTTGTGTTTATGTTGATATGTGTTTGTTGTTGTGCTGTGTGGCTTTGTGTGTTTGGACTGTTTAAGTCTGCATGTATTGTGCATGGTATCCTAGGTCTAATATGATGTGTGTGTGCGATGTGTGGGTCAAATGCTAGGTTGTATGATGTTGTTATTGTGTGTGTGTTCCTTCACAGATGGTTGTACATTGGTTTGTATATCGGTCGAGTACCTGTCAAGTGTTGGATTCTGAGTGTGTGACATTTATTTGTATTTGCATTGTTGTGGTGTTGTTGTTCTGAGTTCGTATGTTGTATGGGATTGTGAGAGGCTGGGCCTCTGCTATGTTGCCATGCGTAACTGTGTGTTCTTGATGTGTGGGGTTTGTGTGTGCTGCCTGCTGTGTGCGTGCTGTGTATGTGTGGGTGTTTTGTTGCTGTATGTGAGTTTGTCTGTCACTGTACTGTTATGTGTGAGTGCAGCCTCACATCCCTTCCCTATGGTATGTAATGTGACTGTACAGATTGTAACATTTAACAAATGTGACAGGTGAGTGTATGTACTTACAGTTGTTGTTGTCCTCGTTGGCGATGATTCTGTTGTCTTACTGCAAGCAGGAACAGCGGGATGACGTCTAGTTCTGGTTCCATGGCAGCTCTGTATGAGTATGGCTTCTTGGAGGTCAGTGTCTCATTTTATACAGTTAATTTCAGCCTGGGGTTCTGTGGTGGTCCGATCGCGACGGAAATGTTGGCAGTGTGCAACCTCGTAATGAGTCTGACAGAAACATGGCCTTCTCTGGACTGTTGGTGGCTCCAATCGACTGCGGCGGTCTGATCGTACTGGTGGTGCCGGCTGTGCTTTGGCTGTATTCCTATAGCATCACCGCCATTATCATAATTTGGAGGGCTTCCCCACAGCCTGTTGGAAGTCGCGGTCCATGGACCACCAAACTCGGAATCAGCTCCTATGTTCTTGGGTGGGTCGGTGATCTTTAGGCGGGTTCGCCCATCAGGGTTGTAATGTGGCGGTCAGATCCCCTGGAGTGTGGTGTTCTGACCGTCACACTCATAATGAGGTCCTTAGTGTCCAACAGCTTCCCTGAAATGTTATAGATTGGATTGAGAATAGTAGCTTATCACCCCTTTACTGCCCAACACTTTCTCCAAAATGATTTCTTCTGGAGTGGGAATATTTATTTTAACCCTTTCAGTGTTTAAATTCCTTTGTTAAAATGTATTTCTATGTAGTCAGAGTAATTTATGTCAGTTGATTAGTATTATTGACGTTTAGAAAGATAATTCACGTAGAAGTTGGTTGCATATTTTTAATAAATAACATTTTTCTTTACATATTTCCATAGAATAAATATATGTAACACCTTTTTCAATGTTTCTTTTTTTAAACTTTATTTAATGTATATTTTAACCTATATAGTTCTAGTTATGAAAACATTACAAAGAGACAAATTAAAAAAAGGTTTAATGCATTTTTATTATTAAATTATCGATTTAAATCATATTTAAGTAGTATTGCATGTTGCACCTTTGTAGGTTTTGTATTGTTGTTTTTACTGTTAATTAAGTTGTTTCATATATATTTCCTAAGTATACCTTTTGCTTTAGTTTTTTCAATATACATTAAATAATTGTACATTTTTAAGGCTATTATTTACTTTATACTTTAAATTTTTTTACACATTTTACCAACATTTTAACATGCTGTACATGCTTATTAATGTCTTATAATTTAGAAAATATTTTTAAAACATTTTTAACTTGTATTCCCATTCATTTCTACAAGAGATATTCTTTAGTTTAGTTTAATTTAGCAGACTTTTTTTTACTATCATCTATATTGTAGTCTATTTGTCTAATTTTTGGTCTGTTTTCTGGGATCAGGTAATGGGAAGGTGCTGCTGTTCTTCGGAACAGGTATGCCCTTTTTAAAGGTTTGCTGTAGGGTTTAGGGTTTTGAGGGTAGGAGGTGTTCTGGAGGGTAGTTATAGTGTTTGTGGGTTTTCAGTACATTCAGTTGTAGGAATTGTAGCATTTTTCACTAGTGTGTTAGTTTAGGGCCCACTGTCTGCAAAGCAGACAGAGCACATTCCAATGGTGCTGAGCAGTGTTCAGGTATTTCAGTATCTTGGTATTTTTAGGGGAAGGAGGTTTATCATTGCTTGCTTTTTCAGTTCACGCAAACAAATATTTTAAAGTGGGTATAGGTGGCAGTTAGCCTGTGATGTGTTCAGGGACTTTAAGGAGTATGACCCTCATACGCTCCTGGTGGTCTGACTGCCAGATTATGACCCTGGCAGTCTGTCTGCCAGGGGACCACCACCACTGCCAGAAACAAACACTGCACTAACCACATGATGACTTCTGTCACATATACTGCAACCTCCTCGGTCTGCCTGTATCACATTCAACTAGGCTTCAAAATGGCCAAAAACCTAACTTGCCTAGCCATTGTTTGGCCTACACTGGTGGCAAATTGACACTCTCAGGCCATCCCCCTAAGGGACAATGTTTTGCACATCTCAGCAGCTGTGACAGGCAAGGAAAGCTGACATGCTCACACATGGCATGTCAAAACAACCATTACCATGTGTACCTGTCACAATAGGTTCACCTGCTAAACAACAATGTACAAGGTCTCTGTGAAATATCATTGTGAATGATTGGAGGTAGATGTCACAATACAACCAGTAACATTGTATCTTTCACAAAAACAGGCTGTGCTGCCACTGGCCACACAGAGGCTACTGAAAAGACTACCACTACCCCTCCAGGATGAAGCCCTCAGTGATGACAACACTCCTGGACATCTGGTCCTGGAGGATGGTTCTGGCCCATCTGGGAAACCTGGTCAGATGCCACCAGTGAGTCTCAGGTCAACACCTCCCAGCCCAGTTGCCTCAACATCATGGGCAACCATGCGTCCCAGAACCTGTGCGCCTAGAACACTGACAACCTTCTTGTGCCCCCAAGTCCATGATCCTGAGTCTCTCTACAATATCTCAAACAATGATGGTCCAGAAACCGGTAGGAGAGGCACATTGTGGTAAGATGCTGTGTGCTAGTGGGGTGAGGCCACTGGGGATGCTCCTAGACAGGGGACCATCAGCCACATCTCAAAGGTTTATCAGGAGTCTCAAGGCATGTTGAGCCAGGTATTAACTGAACTCCATGAAATTAAGCATCTGCAGAGGGAATTCATACAGAAAGTGCGGGCACAGTGGGAGGCCAACAATACCAACATAGCCTCCCTAACAGGGGTGCTGAAGGACATCAACACCACCCTGAGCAAGAATCAACAGCAAGACTGCACCCCTTCCTTTGGAATGTCCACACCTGACACCTCAACATCGGTGCCAGCCACTGGAAGCGAGGCCCTGCCAGTGGAAGAACCCGCATCAGACACCCCTGCCTCTGTATCAGGTACAGTGTCCTGCTAAGGATTACAGCCAGCACACACAAACACATTGGTACAAGTGTCTGGTCACACCAAACATTTTATTGCACGGTGCAGCACATAAGCTGTTGAAATGTCTGGACTATTATAGTCAAGAATGGGTGACTCAAATTGTGTCAAGGTACACAGACCAAGGTAAAGCCCCCCAGACCACGGAAGGAAGGGCCTTGTCACACTTTGTCTTGTAGAATAGGCAAACAGAAAAGTGAATGGGGTCACCATCTTGAGCCTTATCACATACCTCACCAAAGCAATACTACATCACATACACCAAGGTACAGACAGATGTCAGTACAGCAGTCTCAGATCACAGGCACATCATGATCCAATGACCTTGCATCTGGGGTTATGACACAAACATATGTCAGTATTGTGGCACAGCTACATACAGGTCATACAAGAACAGTGTTCAACCTATGCGAAGGGTAAATGCCTTGCTTGCACATGATGGCAACATATGTCATGGCCACATGATCACACACATGATGTAATCAGCCCACCACAGCACACTACACAAGCACAATGTGCACTTCTGACCTTTTAACCAAACACTGTCCAAGCTGCCTTGGGACAGGTCTCATACACCCCAAATCTGTGACCTACATTACTTGGGACAATCCATGTCCACTTCCTATATTGGAACAGCATCAGATACCTGCCAATGTCACAACTCTGAAACACTCACATGAGGATGTCATGGTGAAGGTACTTCCACAAAGACAAATCAAAGAGTATAGACTTTAAAAATTCCAATTACCAATTCATAAGGGAAACATCTGGCTAACCCTTCAAAGTGCTGTTTGGCTGAATATTGTGGAGTATTAGCTCACCCAGTTCTTGCAAAAACACTCTAGTACACACATTCTAACAACTACAGTTCTTTGTACAGTCACAGTCACAGTCATTACGTCACATGACATAATTAAAATCAAGAAAAGTAGGTATTGATGAGATCTTCCCTTATGTCACCTCCTTTCTCTTCATCACTTCTATTCTCACTTGGCATTTCATGAGGCTCACCCGGTGGCACTGCAGGCTCCCCCCCTCCTCTAGGATGTACAGGATATTCCTCCACAGGGCAATGTTGGGGAGCATGCAGCATGCCACAGTGATCTGACACACTTTTTCGGGGTAAGTAGAGGAGGGATCCACCAGTCCCGTCCAGACACCTACATCTGGCCTTCAGGAGTCCAAAGCCTGCTCCACTACCCACCTTGTTATTCCATGGGCCTTATTGAAGAGGACTTTCCCTGGCAAAGTAGGATTCCTTAGTGACATCAACAACCACGGACGGTTTGGATATGCAGTTTCCGGTTAATGAAAATGTGTAACAATGAGTCTCTCTTATCTGAATTTTGGCACCGGACATTGCACACACACAAACAGGACAGATGAGAGTTGCCAACCAGACAGGCCCTCTCTGGGTACAGTTGTAAAATAAGCTGAGGGATAGTGCTGTTCCGCATAATGAATGAATCATGGACTGAACCCAGGCACAGACCAGTGAAATGTAGAGAACTTCCAAACAGACAACTTGCACGTTGCAATAGACTTGTTTATTGGCATGCGGTGGGACCAAGCCAACGTGTGTCCGATCAGTAGGCACCGCCACATGTGGGAGGCGTGCAAAACTATAAAGCCTTCACATGGGCTAAATCCTCATGTTGGGGAAACTGGATGTAGCTGTCCAGGTGCTTAATCATTGCTGGGAGAACATCCTTCAAAACCAGACAGAACATAGATTTGGACATGCCAGCTGACAGGGCCACAGTATGTTGTAAGGACCCTGTGGCTAGGAAGTGCAATACTGACATGACTTCTACAATGGGTGGTATACTGGTTGGATAACTTATAGCTGGCATCAGATCTGGCTCCAACTGACAACATAAGTCCCCTATTATTTGCCTATTCAGCTCGTAGCACAAGATAATATGGCATTCCTCCATTGTCTGAAGGTTTGGCAGTTGATGGTAGACAAGCGGTTGACGAATCCTCCCTCTCCCTGGATACCTATATATGATAAGAAATGAGTTCTAACATTAGTCATTGTGTCCACAACAACATACATGATATCAATGATAACATGTGACACGTCATTTTAGAAGGGTAAGACATGGCAACCAGTACACATTACACCTGCTAACAACACAAAGGTCACATGTGATCTCCATGGTTTGCCACACATGTCAACAACATATATCTGAACCAAACTCAAATACGTGCATCACCAATACCCCTCAAAATGTGACTGGATATCCCGACCGCAGTAATGACTTTTGAGCGGGTGGACTGTGCCCCACTGTAAAATGCCATTTGTGCTCTGCAACATATTACAATGGTGTCTGAGTAGTAGAACCTACACGACAAGACAGGTTAAGCATGATTGTGTACTGAAAACAACATTTTCGGAGGTTTGATGCAGTTTTTGAAGCCCAATACCAACATTTCAGGCCCCTAAAATGGTGGCAGCTTGACCTACTTCACTGGACATTAGGAACTTCCCCGACCGCTGGCGGAAGTCATCATGGTGGTAGGCAGTTGAAACCGTGGCGGACACAGCCACAGGCTAACGTTGTTGCCAGTGGCGATCACGGGCAAATGGATGTGTCCACCGGCGGTGACGACCGTGTACATGGTGGGCGTGACAGCCATGTTCTGCAGAATCACTCACTTGACTTCTGACACTACTGCCAGCAAGACCTCCATTACCAAGCTGCTGTGTACCACCTCTGGGAACAATCATGCCACGTCCTGCAGGAGATAGGGCCCCAGCTTTCTCTCCAGAGGAGCTGGAGATGCTAGATCCTACCCCTGTGTCTATGGTGCACCAGAGGAGCAGGTAAGTACCTCATGTGTACAGTTTTCTTTGTACTTCAACATCCTTTCACTTCTCACAGGCTGCAATGTACCCATGTGTGCCAGTTTGACTACTTGTGTGCATGTGTTGCAGTGTGTGTGGCATCAATGGGAGGGTCAATGTGCAGGTATTGGTGGCCAGTAACATGTGTTGTGTGTGAATTTGGGGTTCCTAGCTTCTCCTTGTGTTGGATGCACATAACTAGGTGAGGCAACATTACTGCCATCCACAGACCTCTCTTTCCTCATGATTGTTGTATGTGTCTGACAACATGTATGTGCATGACAGCATGAGCTGAGTATGCATGTTGTATGAGTCAGTTGTGAGTAATGTGAGAAATGTGTATGTTTCCACAAAGATTTCTGTTCTTGTTAGACTGTTTTTGGAAGGCATATCATCACTCTCTCTGCCCTTCAGGTTGTCACACACACCACATGCCAATTAGCTGTTCTCCACATGATGACAATGTAGTGTCAAGTAGGTTCAGTCTGTTCAGCCTGCAGATCCCAGGGCCTGTCACATGTATCTCCCAGTATGGCTCCTAGTCTAGACTATACCCTAGCAGATCGTGTCATGTGGGCAAAATGAGGCTCTTGAGTAATATCCTGCCTAGAATGCCTCATTCCTTTGGTCAAATTAGGATGGTCCAGAGGTGAGTTACTGATCTATTACAAATGTGCAGTTAGCATCATTGTAAATGTGTGTGTCTGACTCATGACAGGTTCCTTAATCCCACAGCCCTGTTGTCACCTTCACACAAGACTTATTTGTCCTGTGCAGGCGTATTGCATAACTGACATTCCAACAGTGCAGACAGTGTGTTGATTTCTGGAAGGCCATGATAGGTGACTCAGTAGCTTGGTCACATAGCAGAAACTGAACAATGCATTCCTTTGTATGTTGGATGCCATCCCTATAGGATGGACACATATGTTCAAAAGGATGTTCTGTGGTACAGGTACATAACACTGAGCTCCACCCACTGAAGTGGCACTAGTCTGCATTTGTCATTGCTCATGTCCACACATGGACAGGGTAGACACTTTCTGAACCCACTATGCCAGTCCCCTCATTGTTAACCATGTGTGATGTTTGAGTTTGTGCTCTGGCAGTAGCCTGTATGGACTGTATGCAGACAGTCATTCTCATAGAGTGTGAATGTGTTGGTCCATTCATGCCTAAGGTGTTTACCCTTCAGAAGCCAGAGAGGTGTGATGTGTCTCATAGTGGCTCACATTTCAGCCAGGTTGCTAATGCATGTCCCACATGATGTCAGTAAACTTACTTAGTAATTGTAGGGCCTGAGCAGAGTGGTGGGTTGGTCTGCAGATTGTGAAATGTATGTCTGTAGTAATGTCCATGTACCTACTGGCTTGCATGTGCCACACTTAGGGATTATTGACAAATAGCAAAGTTCTAGCTTGATGTAACTGACATGAATGTGACTCAACCATTTGTGATGAGACTTGTGAACATGATCTCTTGATGTCAAGGTGCAAACCATGGGAATCCACAGCTACTGGAGTGCCCACTACAGAAAAAGGTAGGAGAACTTGAGACGCTGGGCCCAGAAGATCATGGCTGCATCTGTCCTCCCAACATAGGCGTTGTGCCCGTCAGACCATGACCCACCTAATAACAATGTGAATATCTCTGCCCTTGATGTGGCATCATGTAGAAAAGTGCACTGCACATGTTCATGTGTAAGGTATTTGCCCTGACTTTTGGCATGCATCATGAAGTGACTTGCATTTAGGTAGAAATCACATGTATTTGTTTACAGGCATTCATCCACGGATAGACATCTGGGCTTGCATGACCAAAATGTGGAGAGTGATGTAGCTTCCAATTAGGCAACATGTTGAGGGTCTTCAACAAGTACTTGCAGTACTTGCAAATCTCAGAACCTCTCTAACATTCAAGGGACTAATGGCTTCTGCTCATGTACTCAAAGTATGTCACAGTAAAGGGTGCTACACGTAAGTGGTGATTGCCATGAGGCTTGCTGATTCATTGTGTTGTGTATTTTGGGAATATCTCTACCTGAGATATTACACATGATGTCTACAATGTTCATTTCCATGCCAAATATGTGCCTCTCGGAGCAACATTAATACTATTTCCATGACTCTATTGGGACAAATTTCACTTGGTGAAGTGTACATTGTTGATATGTTTCCAGTGTGAAATGGGTATTTCCATGCCATCTTCTTCAGGATATTGTACTGTTGTCATCAACATGGCATGGGTTTGTATCATGAGTTCTCATTCTGGGATCATCATGTATGTGACAAAGAGATGTGTGCATGATCTTGTGTGGGATCTGTGGAAATGCATTTTTTATTGGCCTACTACCAGTGTATGCCAACAGGTGACTGTGGTCTTCTCCATTGACCAAGGAGTTTAGGGTGATGGTGTCTCCTACTGGTTGAATGATCATTGTGATTGCACACCTTTAGCCATGAAATTGTAGTTGTGTGAAATCCTGATTTTCCTGTGGGCAGCTGTTGAGAGTTCACATGGCATGCATGCATCTGGTATGGCACATGTAGGAGCCTCTTAGGTGGGATTTGTTGCTGGGGCCTATTGGACATCATGGTAATGTATGCTAATCAGAGCTGTTGTTCAAGTGTGATCATGGACATATGATGACCCTATTTCTCTTTGTATTTGCAGCAGCAGCTGCGGTAAGCGAAGGCAACGTGGCACAGCCAAGTCGGGAAGCATCTGGCTATGGGTCCTCGGTTCAAGACACCACTGACACAGAGGGACCCAGTGGCCTGGAACATCATCATCATCATCGGATTCTTCCTCCAGTTGACACTGCCTAGTGGTGGTTGACTCATCAGGGTATCCCCCTGTACCATTGTCGTCCACTATCTCCTGTTCTATCACCGCCCTCCCTGTTGCTCCCCATCAAGTTGGCTGTGCCTACTCACCCAAGGCGGTGGGCATCTCTTTTGCCGCAGGCACTTTCACCCATCCCCTGTTATGCCTGCTGCCCTCAGTGAGAAGGATATTGACCTCCTGAGAAGCATCTCTGTGGGTCAGACAGCCATTATGAATGCCATCCAGGGATTGGCAAGTCAGCTACAACAGACCAATACATTCCTGGAAGGCATTCATGGTGCAATGTCTGGCCTACATAGATCTTTTCAGGCTCTAGCCTCCACACCGAGGGAAGCCAGTCATTCTCCACCTTCCGCCCCCCCCCCCACTTCCCTCTTATCCGGAGCACACACAAATGCAAGCACCACAAAATATACCGGCACACAAGCAAACAACAGCCACCCACAGATACAACACCAGTCAGAACTCCCCAAGACACCACCACCACCCCCAACATCACACACACCACATCTAGCATACCCACAGGCACCACACCAACATTCAGTGATAGACCCACTACAGTCATCAAAACCGAAGACACCACCCCAGCAGACCCCCAAACATCCACCACAAGCACCACACCCACAGACACCACAACTAGAGACACACAGACATCCACCACCTCCAGCATACCCATGGTCACTACCCCAACAGCCACACAGTGGATTCACCACTCCATCTCCAGCAACTCCACCTCCCAGTCCCCCAAGTCACACAAACGCACTCACTCACCCATCCACCCAACAGCCAAACACCACACAAGCATAACTCCCAGAAACACGCATCCACGACATCCACATCAACACAGCAGGCAATCACTCCTTCAACCTCCAAATTCCGACCTTCTTCTGCTGACCGTCCCCGTTTCCCTAAGAAAGATTTTTTTGTTTGACCTTGACTTTCCCCTGTTCTGTCCACCCCGTCCCAAACCCAAGAGACCCTCACCCACCTCCCAGACCCTTTTAAGCCTAACCTGCCCCTTTGCAAACACCCATACCTCGACCCCCAAGAAGAAGCCAACCCCTCCCAAAAAAAGACCACCCCTCCCAAACCCAAGCCCAAACCCTCCTCCCAAATCCTGATAATCCCTGTGGTCCCTGCCTGCCCCCTTGATGCCCCTTCCTATGGAGGTTCCCTGGCTGATGGCAGTTACGTTTGGGCACAATACTGTGCAATTATTGGACTTTATATAGACTGGCCAATGGTCTTTTGTCTTTACCAATTTTCAATTGTTTTTGGGCGGTATACATTTGTCCTGCAATTTCTTTTCAAGCATAATGTTGTTCCTGAGTGACTTGTGTGTGTTTCAGCCTGCTTGTTGATCCATTTGCTGTTTGCAATATCTGACTTTTCGGGCAGTGCTGGTGTCCCCCAAGAGAAGGGTATATGTTGAGTGTATGGATATGGATGTAAATGCAATGGTGGTATCATGGCATTGTGTACTGTTTGGTATCATAAGTATTTTATTGTGTGTTGTCCAATGTCAGCATTTATTGTGGTATACTTGTCCCATGATATGGATTTTACATTTGTCTCATATGTGGGAGCTCAAGTTTTGTTTGTGTAGGCATGGAGTGTGTTCAATTGTGCTAGCTTTGTGTGCATTTGACTGGGCATGTGTCCATTTAGCTGTGTATACCTTGCAGATAGTTCCTGCAGATGTATGTCCCATGCAGTTGGAGTTGTATGTGCTTTGTTGACTTGCACTTCCACATTGTGCAGATGGGCATGTCATTTGGGTATGGTACTGTTTGTCCCTGTGACATATGTAGGATCATTTCCTGTGCAAATGTTGTTTCAGGGGTGTATGCAAAGTGATATTTGTCCTAGTACAGCCTCCTCCCCTGAGTGCTCCTGACGCCCCCATCTCTATTGTGTAGGTATTGTCAGCATAGTGCTCTTTGTCTATTTATCTCCCTGTCTATTGTGCATGCCTCTATCCTTTCACTGTGCTGTAATGTGAGTGATGTGTGTGTCCATTGCAGAATTGTTTACTGGGAGTATTGTTTGTGTCCATCTCATATTCATACATATGTGTGTTGTATGGGACAACAGTCCATGGCCTGTGATGAATGTTAGTGTTTGAGTTGTTTTTGTAGATTTGATGTGCGTATGTTGTTGGTGATATGTGAGAAAATGTTGTGTAGCCTTCGCTATCCCTGTACCTGAGATGTGTGGACGTGTGTTTTTGTGTAGAGTTGCTATACAATGGGAATGATCTGCCCAGAAGGGGCATATTGTGATTGTGAATGTGTCCATCTTTATGTATTATTTGGACTGTGTACACAATGTGACGTGTACTTGGTGCCTGTAGCGTGAACCCCATATGATGTGGACAATGGTGCAACCATCTGTTGTTGAGCGTGATGACACAGGTAGGTGTGTGTGTGATTATGGTCTGTTTCACCCATTGTGGCGATAATTTTGTGCTCCTTCGATGATCAACAACAGCGGCAGGACGTGCATGATAGGTTCCATGGTGGCATCGGATGTGTAAAGCTGCCTACAGGTGAGTGTCTCCCTTTATACTGTCCATTTCTGCCTTCTGAGATGTGATGGTTAGACCGCTACAGTCATATTGGTGATGTGCAAGCTCATAATATGTCCAGCTTCAACACTGTCTCCACCGGCCTGTTTGTGCTGCCTGGTGAACATGGCAGTCTGTGCTGCCTGGTGGTGCCAGCAGAACCACAGAGGTCTTTGCTCCATAGGCCTGCATGACTCGTAATAGGGAGGTCCGATCGTCATCCTGCCATGGCGGTCAGCGGACTGCCAAACTCGTAATGAGGCCCTTAATTTCCGATATTTTAGTATACCACTATTGTGTGCATCAATATTGTGTCATTGAACCGAAATGAGCGTATTCGTTACATGCCTAAACCAAGCTAAAGGATTAGAGTATTGAGTTCTGTGGAGATCCTGTAGAGCACTACAACATGGTTGGTCCAGATGCAGACCCGATACTGGACGCCTCTAAGGGCTATATTGTTCTCCATTTTATACATATCCAGTTCTGATCTTAGCACTGTCAAGGGGGTTCCTGGGCCTAGGTGTAATAATGTACTGTAAGAAGATGTTCTGAAGCTTTTGTTGGACAGGCACTTTTTTATGCCTACATATTTCTGAGCAATAAGCACTTGCTGCAAATTCCTTCATTGTATAAGCAGTGATGGCTGGCCCAATTAATCAGTTATCACATTTGTTTGAAAACCTTAATACTGCACCAGTCTGTTCGCTTCAAGTTGTTTTGTTCTTCATTAGTTGAATGACCCAACTTAGTTTGCATCAATGCCTAAGCCTAAATAGACATAGGTTGGTACTGTTTTGAGCAGCCTGCCATAAAATTTGCAGATGGATGTAAGCTATGATTTAGGGACTCATTATGAGTTTGGTGGTCCCACTGTAGGACTGCCAAACTTGCAGGGAGGGCACCACTTCCATGGAGCATATTATAATGTTCCCCCCGAGCTGACCAGCGGGAACATTGTAGTGCGCGGTTCCTGACATGTTGCCCGGCGGGAACAGTGCTACGATATTGGTCTTGACTCCCTTAAAGCAGACAATGCGCGTTCCGACAGTGCTGGGTTCAGCGACACCCTGGCTGAGTATAAGCCCTACCGCCGTCACCACATCCGGAAACATTTTTCTGGTGAGGACAGCAGTCTTTAGGTGGGTCCGCCTGCCAAGGTCGTACTGTGGCAGTCGGACCACCTGGAGTGCAATGGTCAGACTGTCACAGCAAGAGTAGTGGTGATCCTCGGACCTCCACACTCGTAATGAGGGACTTTGTTTTAATGATCATGAACTTAGGGGCCGATCACAAGTTCCGTGGTTGATCACTGGTGACCACCAGTAGGTAATATATATATATATACATATTACCTAGTGGTGGTTGCCACTATGTAGTTTTAGGTAGGACCTAGTTTCTTTAGAAAAAGCATTTTTTCACTTGCCTACATCTTTGGCACAGCTTGACGAATCTTCACAAAGCTTTCCAAAACAAATTACCAGTCATGCCAGCTGCTGCCTGGAAGGTTTCGGAGTGAGCCATCCAGGAGGGCTGAGAAAAAGCGGGCTCCCAGAGCATGTTTTCTCCAATACTTTTCCCATGGGATTATAAACAGCGATAGCACCAACGGTACTTGACGGAATTACACAAACTTTGGTAGAAAGGTAGGTCCTGGTCCAGAAAACAATCTTTTTCTGTTTTGCTGTAATTCCATTCAGTAGTTTTTGAGAAATTAAGGGGAAAACAAATTTTTATATATAGGGAAGAGAAGGATTTGTGACCCCTCCAGGTTTCGTGCTGAGACCCGATTGGCTGATAATGCTTCAACAAGAAAGCCGTTGAAGTAGTGTCAGCCATCTTGGCATTCAGCTGAAGCCGAGTCCCGGAATGAAATTAAGGAATAAAGAGAAGGGGTCAGGGTACAAACACCATGACCCCTTAGCTCTGGAGGTGGGGCCACAAAGGGAACCACCTCCAGGGCTAAAAAACATGTTTATTTTATGACCACAGTCGTAGTGGATCTGTGGATCCACCATAAAATCGAAAACAAAAAGTATAAAGCTGCCAGGTGGGCCAAGTCCCGGGGTCATTTGCTGAAAAATGTGGGGGAGCATCCTGGCCCCCTCCCACTGCCCTGGGGACTGCCATCTCCTCGGGGCTTATGATTGATATGTGGGGGGCGCGCTCCCCTGGTGCCCCAGGAAACACCACCTCCCTGGGTCTCTAATTAAATAAGCAGGGGGTCCATGTGCCCCCCCCCCAGCTGTCTGGGGATCACCACCTCCCCTGGGCTGTAATTAAATATGCCCCACCTGCTGCCCCAGGGGTCACGACCTCTCCGGGGCCATCACTAAAATTCACGCGTGAGGGCGGCCCTAAGGTAACTATAACGTGCACCAACACAATTGTCTCATCAATAGTTTTATTGCAAATGTTGCAGTGATAGTATGAAAAATGGCATAGAAGATGTCAGCAATATGTGGAGTAATTAGCTGTGCATGGTGAACGCACAAGTTATAGTTACCTTAAGGCCCGCGTTATAGTTACTTGAAAGAACTCTAACTATAACTGGTGAATGTCTATGTTTTTGTATGAGTAAATTCCGAACCTAACTATAATGTCCCTGTAACCTTTGGTTTTTTTTCAGTGAATTTCTATGTGTTTTTTTTAACTCATAGCAATTTTCATTACTAACCTTTAATCGAAACACCCCTGTGCACGGCCGGTTGAAACCAACCCCCTATAAGCACCCAACTTTGAACCATGCGCAGAGGAGGTTGCCCGCATGACCTGGCCTGCAGCCAGACCCTGAGGCCAGCACCCCTTAACCACCCAACCCCATGCTGTGCACGACCCTAGGCCGTGCATGGCTGGAGTTAGCCGTGGCCTCTTTGGGTGTGGTAATAGGTGTAAGAGGGTATATCTGGGGGTGGAAGTGGCTGTACGATTGCCTATCTGGGTGTGAGAGTGCGTACATCAGTGTTTTAGTTGGTGCATCAGTGTGTGAAGGGGTCTGTGAGAAGGTGCATGAGGGTGTCAGTGGGTCTGCGAGTGGGTGTGTGACAGTCTGAGTAGGTGTGTTCATAACTGTCTTAGTGGGTCTGTGAGTGGGTGCGTGAGGGTCTGACTGGGGCTGTGAGTGAGTGCATGAGAGTCTGAGTGGGTCTGTGAGTGTGTGCATGAGTGTCTAAGTGTGTCTGTGAGTGGGTATGTGAGTGTCTGAGTGGGTCTGTGAGTGGGTGCTGGAGTGGGAGAAATTGATTGAAAGAGAGACAGAAAGAGAGAAAGAAAGTGAGAAGTAGAGAGATAAAGTTTTTTAGGCTTTGATGTCTGATATACTTAGAATGAGATATTTGTGTACAATTTTAAAGAAAAAATGTATTTGCTATTTAAAAAAAATATTATATATATTTATTTATTTTTTAAAAGAGGGAAATGAGTCCAGCTGGACTTTAACACCCATTGATCAGTGTAAAGGTTGGCAACCTTCACACTGACCTATGGGTTTTCTTTTTTCTTTTAGTTTTTAGCCCTTTATGGGCTATCTGGGACCGCGAGGGAGCTCTCAAGGGTTCCCCTGTGGTCTCTACTGATTTATTTATTTATTTATTTATTTTAAATAAAAAGCCCTTTGTGTGCCATCTGGCAGCACTGGGGATGAAGCTTCCCTTGCAGTGCCATTGCTTCAGCAAGAAGGGAGCTGCTTTAACAGCAGCTCCCTGCTTGCTGAAGCATTTCATGTTTGTCACTTGCATTCAGGGGACAGAGATGAAAGCTTCTGATTTTGACAGGGGACCTGCTTACAGCATGGTATGCGTATGATATATTGGATCATGAAGGGCAGGAGGAATGGGGTAGGGACCTGGACTTGGATAACAGAGGGCAGGCGGGAGATGGGCAGGCGCACCAAACTAATCTTACAGAGCATGCGTCAGAGGTTGCAGCAGCACAATACAATACACAGGGAAGCAGTGCAGCAAAACAAGCTTTGAAAAGCAATAGGGAGGGGCCAGCCCATGCACATGGACAAGAGAGAGTAGAGGGTAAATAGGCAAGGGCAGCAAGCTGACCATACCGGAGAGACAGGAGGGACAGTTACCACATAATGGACCATTAGGGGCAGGAAGAAGGGACAGGGGCACAACAGCGGACCAGACAAGGCAGAAGATAGAGGATAGGGGCCTGGCAATGGAAAACAGAGGGCAGGAGGCTAAGTGGCAGGGCAGGAGCAGCAAACTGACAATGTAGGGTAGGCTGGATTGGCACTGGAAGCACAACACACCATGGAAGGCAACAGAAAGAATATAATGGCCTACACACAGAGAACAGAGGGAAGGTGGGAGTGGATGAGGGGCAGCACGCTGAGCACAAAGGGCAGGTGGGAAGAGCTGTTGCAGCACAGAAGAACATGCATGGCAAGCGGTAGGATTAGTGGCAGCACAACAGCCATGGTGGGCAAGAGGGAGGGGGTAAGAGCATGCACAAAGGACCATGGAGGACAGAAGGAAAGGGGAGTGGCTGGACACAGACAAGAGAGAGAAGTGGAAGGGGCTTGCAGGGCAGGCAAGGGGAGCAGTTGTAGCACAACAGATCATGGCTGGGCAGAGGGGAGTGGCAGCAAAATGGACCATGGAAGACAGGAGGGAGGGGATAGGGGTCTGGAACTTGGACAGTCAGGGTAGAGGTGGCAGTGACAGGCAGTAGTCATCTGACCATGCTAGGCAGGTGGGAGTGGCAGCTCAAAGGAACACTCAGAGTAGTTTGGAGGTGGAGTGGCAGATCCATGGAACATGGTGGGCAAAATGGAGGAAGCAGGGGCATGCACACAGACATCAGAGGTCAGTGGGAATGAGGGTAGGGGCAGCAAGCTAAGCACAGAAGCTAAGCAGGAGGGCAATGATGTGGCACATAATTGGGCAACGGAGAACAGGATGAGTGGGCAGGGACATCAAGCTAAATGGAAAGCAGTGGTGGCCCATCGGACCATGCAGGAGGGACGCGACTGTGCATGGATTCGGAAAACAGAGGATAGGGAGGAGGTGGATGGGGCAGCAAGTTAACTGTTCAGGGCAGGTGGGAATGGCAGTGGCAGAACATCAGCCACACAAGACTGAAATGAGGAAGCAGGGGCATGAACTTGGACAATGGATGGCAAGGAGGAGGGGGCAGGAGCTGCAATCTTCAGGGAGGCAACTTGATGCCAGGCCAGGCCTTGCATTCAACCCACTCCCCCACTGTGCATTTTACTTAACTTTAAAAAAGAGCTAGAAATTCACTGAAAAAACAAAGGTTACAAGGATGTTATAGTTAGGTAAAAGAATTAAGAAAAAACCTTAGAAATTAATAAAAAAACTAAAGGTTGCAGGGACATTATAGTTAGGTTTTAGATTTCACACGCACAAAACCATAGAAATGTAGTTATTATAATTAGAGTTACTTCAAGTAACTATAAATCGCGCCCTATGGTAACTATAAATCACGCCCTCACCATGCACAGTTTTCCCACCAATAATTTTACTGCAAATGTTACTGTGATATTATCAATGATATCATAGACGATGGCATCAGTGATGTAATATCTGGGGTAGTTAGCAATGCATGGCAAGGACGCAAGTTATAGTTGCCTTACGACACTGTAACGCAAGCTCTTGCCCTCGCCATGCACTGCTAATTACTCCACATATTACTCGTGACATCTTCTATGACATCATTGCTAATATCAGGGCACCATTTACTATAAAATTATTGATGAGAAAACAGTGCATGGAGGGGCACGAGTGCAATATAGTACTATACACAAGTGTAGGGGACCTATGAGTAAGGTGCTGGTGTCTCCATCCAAACATGGAACAATTTGATTGCTTACTGGCGAGTGATCCCTTGTGAAAATATTTCTCATTAAAATGCCATTTTATCTATTATCCTCGGAATAAAATTATAGAGCAATGGAAAATGTTTTGATTATCATCCTAGATAATACTCCGTTTTGTTTCAATGCTTTGAATGTTAGCTGAAATAGTCGTATGTTTAGATTGCTCACTTACTACAAGCTGAACAGTTTGTGCACCAGCCTGCATTTATAACAAATGCTCCTAGCCGAAGTCTAGGCTTGATTCATTCTACTAACTTTCCTTTTATGATAAGTCACCCGCTTGTGGTTAATTTGTTACTCCATTGCTATTCCTGTGCGCTTTCTGGTTTGTTAAAAGCAGGTCATGTACAAATGAAAAGCTTTATGCTCTCACTGAGAGTTTCAGAGAGGTTGACTGCATAGCAATCAACGAAATTACATGTTAATCTCAGCTAGATGGTCTGTTCTCTCCTCTTCGGTCATTAGCTGGACTGCGTAAGTGAGTTCTCCGTTTCATAATTAATTCATTGGGTGCCTCGCATAGGATAAGGTCTGAACCATTCCCTCATGCCATTGTTTCATAAGGAATTAAATCAACCAAACAATAGTTAAGCATCCAATAGTATATGTGACTAAGCTGCAAATTGCTGATTTAAAATGATGCAAATAAGGGGTGCTTTTAAAAGAATATATAATCATCCACTTAAAAAAGATTTAACCAATCCTAACTCATTCATTTAATAGCTAGCGCCATACAGTAACTCAATCGAATAAAGGAAAATATATACCAAGAGACGTACAAGTGAAATAATTTACTTATTTTGAAAAGAAAACAGCAAATACAATTGACACCAAAAATTACCAAAACAAAAGATGACAAAGGGATTGTGTTGTCTAGCCCACAACACTCAAAATACCTTCATGAAGTCCTTTAAGGTGCAATTCTTTGAATAGGGTTAGATATATGCTGGTTCACGACAGCCCAATCAAATCCAGTAATCGTGTGAGAAAGGAATGCGCAGATGAAAGCAGTTCAAAATGTTTTAAGTGGCAGGTAGTGAAAACCCGTCCACGTTTCTACCTGCTGTTTAATTAATAAATGAGACCATCCTCAGGACTATGGTTAGATGATAGTTAACCTTGTCATGTACTTGTCCATCAGTTGCTTCAATACCCGGTTCGAAAATCCCTTACACAAAGTGGATAACCAAACAAATCAACCTCACTCAAAAACCAGAATCAATCAGGGGAAACATACAGTGCACTCAAAAGCAACTGCTTCCCAAAATTGGCGCTGTGTCTTACAAAAGTAGGGGTTTATTTATAAAGAATTGGCATAGGGCTACATCCACAAGTCATTTTGCTGCACTGCTCTATGCCAATTCAGCCTTTCATTTCAGGCAGTGCACAATTTGCAGCCTTGTGCCAACACAGGCACCGTTGCACCATTGTGCAAGGGTGTTTGTGTTGTCGGCATGATTGTTTTTGTGCAGGAAGGGGCAGCTTCCTGCACAAAAGCAATCATTGCAGGCATTTTCCTCTTTCTATGTGTGCTGCACGGAGAGAGGAAAAAAGAGGAGAAATAATGTTATTTCTGCATGTAACGCCACTCCTGGGGAGGCGTACGGTTTTAACGCATTCCTAGATTTATGCCATGTTATAAATCTGGGAATGTGTCAAAACTTATGGACGTTGTGTGTGAACACCTTCTGCAACGCCCATGGCACACCTCCCCAAAACAGTGAGGCAACGCAGTGACTTGTGTTGTATTGCTTCAATCTACAAGGCCATGAAAAGCCACGCAGAGTTGGATTTAGGTGGTCTTGTAGGTATGAGTCTGCACTGTGCGCCGCTGGAGCATAAAAATAAGTGATGCTCAGGTGGTGCACCAGGCTTTTAAATAAGCCCCATAGTCTTTTTGAGTGCAGAAGTGTTGCTCTTTTAGGAAAAAAGTAGCTAAGAATCCAGAGGTAGTTTCAATTCACATTCCCCATTAGACCGCGACCAACAAAGGCCAAGAAAGAAAGTTTGGAATTTGACTCCCTTTGGATAACTCCTATGTGTGGAGCAAATTTTTACTATTCAAGTAGTAACAGTCCTGGAAACTATAACAGTCATATTTTTCCAGTACTCAGATGTATAAAATTGACATAAGTTGATTGCAGAAATGGAATGTTCTGCATAGAAAAATCGAACTCTAATGTGCTTTTGAACATCTAACCTTGTTTCTTCATGGGAAGCTTACATTTCCACATGGAGAAACACCTACTGCTACATCCCACTGAATATGAGGATAGTCCATCCCCATTTCCAACCTTCACATTACATTAATAGTAAGATGTCTATAGTGACTAATGCCAGGCTAAAATTCTGCCAGTAATGATTCTCTGAATTCTAATTCTAAATCTGCCTTTGGAAACAGATTTTTGTGCAACTATGTTGAGCTCGGTTGTGCCAAATTCTCTCAGAATCCGATTTTACATGTCTAATGTGTAGAACTCTAAACAGCAAAGCCACCGACATTCAATCTAATGCCAAATCCACATGCAAGTAATCTCTGCTTTACATCTTGGTAATAATTAAATACAGAAGCACCCACAATCATCTTGATGCCTGTCAGATAAAAAAAAACTGAAGTCACAATCACTACACTATTTCTTAATTAGTGTGGCAAAGGGCTTTTTCACTATCTGAGATGAAGGTACTCTTACAGTCCTTGAGAGGAATGCACTTTTCAAATTTAAAGCACTCGGTCAAAACTTGTCAGAAAGCAATTTTTATTGTCCTTTGTAAAAATGTGTTGGTACAGTGGATGACATATGGAAACTAGTTCATAGGCTAGTAATTAACAAAACTGCTTTTCTATTCTCGAAGTATTTTACACTCTGAATGATTCTTCCAGACTCAGCGTGAGCATTTCTACACTTTTACATTTAATTTGTACAAATCTACTACATAGGTTATCCATTCAGCTCCCATGATAAAAGGTGAAGTGATATTTTTAATGTGCCAATGGCAAAATGTTGTGTTTTCTTCACATTATTAGCCACTATAAGATCATTCCAAAAGCAATCCTTCATTTTTCAGTTTCATTCTTAGCTTTTTAAGAAATCCCTTCTAGTCTTCAGAATAGAGAGATTACATTATATTTTTTCCAATTTAAAATATTGTTGAATCTGCTTCTTTGAAGGCATGTTTGCTTCATAAATATCAAAGTCATAGGCATTCTAAATCTTAGGGCCTGATTACGACTTTGACTGTCGGACCGCCAGACTGCCATATTGGCCATCCCCAAAGACCACCATGCCGACGTTCCCCAAGACTGCTGTAATATGGGTTATATAGGCAGGACCGCCAAGCAAAGAAAGCACACATACAGCGGCGCAGTCTGACCACCAGTACCATCAACACCACAGCCAACCACTGAGCATATTAAAATCGCACAGTCGCTGTGGCAGTCCCCTTGTGGCGGTCAGCCAATGGCGGTCGACCACCATTGTTCATGGTCAGCAAAGTAACAGACAACTGCTTATTGGATGAATTCAAAGACAACACAGCTGACACACATTGGCCAAGTAGACACACCTGCAAAGTACACTATAAAACACAACCCTTCACAGACCATGATCCTTTGCATTTCCACTGGAAGGCAAAGAAGCCTAAGTACCTAATTAGGCACCCCTTTTTCATCATCGCACACAACACAATGCATACACTTTTGTTTATTCACATTCTATTACACTTCACCTGTTAAGTAAGTAAGTCCTTGTCACCATCTTTTTTCCACCACGTCACGTGTAAAAAAATCCCTGTTTTTCTGAAGATGGGTTAAGAGTCAAGTTGGATTAAATCATAAAAGTAGAGCTACAATTCTGTGGAGCACAAGTCCAGCAAACTCCTCTCAGTCGGAAAATGGAAATGTGTGACAGGATCGTCGACAGAGTGAATGTTGTAGGCAACATCTTGCGCACAAAGGACGACATTAGGAAGAGGTGGAACGACCTCAGGGGCAAGGTCCATTCTCTAGTCTCCAGGCACCAGCTGCAGGCAAAGAAGACTGGCAATGACCCTGCCACTACCCTGGGAGGAGAAGGTGTTTGCCATCCTGCATCCTGAGGGCTTCACAGGAAAACCTGGGGGAGTGGAGTCTGGAAAGTGACAACAAAAAAAGTAAAAAAAAATGCAATGTCATACATGCTCACAGCTCACCTTTTGCCACTGTCTTGTTCATGTACCTCACCAACATTCAATACCCAGAGAATCTGAGTTTAAACACTGTCAATGTGTATCATTGGACCCAACATCACAGTTACTGAGGCCCATCACATGCCATATGTCCAAATTGGGACTGGAAATCTCAAAATGAAAAAAACACATTCCAGGATCCATGGTATGTCCCAAAATGAAAACATATGCTCAAACCTAAATGCAGCCTGTTTACAGATATGTAATACAGAACAGTTGTCAGGTATGGTGGAGTAGTGAGAGTGACCTGATTGCAACTCCCAGCAGGCCCTGTTTTTGGAACTCCAACCACCAGCCCAGTGTTCATTTGTCTAAAGATCCCTGTTTGTCAATTCCCAAATGCAATCTACTCACCTAAAAGGATAACATTTGTCAAGTATTGGGGAGTATAGAGAGTCGCCTTACTGCAACTCTGAGCAGGCCCTGTTTCTGGAACGCCAACCACCAGCCCTGTGGTCACTTGTCCAAAGACAGCTGTTTGTCAACTCAAAAATGGAATTTACTCACCTCGGGGATAACATTTGTCAAGTATTGGGGACTAGAGAGAGTGACCTGACTGCAACTCCCAGCAGGCTTTGTTTCTGGAACTCCAATCACCAGCTCAGTGGTCACTTGTCCAAAAACCCCTGTTTGTCTACTCTCAGTTGAAGTGTACTCACCTGGGAGTAATCAAGCACAGCTCATGCTCAAATCAGAGACGTGTCTGTCTACCCAGCTCCATCTTGACTTAATATGCCAAGATGAAACTATTGAGGACAGGAATGACACCTTACGTAGTGTGTACAACAAGTATTCCTAAGGCCTCAAGATACATCACCAGATTGGTAGCCGCAGGAGACAAATGGACACAGCACTGTACACATGATGACTCCGGTCACATATACAACAAAGTACTGGGTGTGCCTGCATCCCACTCAACAAGGCCTCCAAATGGTCCAAGCCATATCTTGACTCTCCACTGTGTTGGCTGAACTGGTTGTAAAATGTCATTTTCAGTCCATCCTCCAAAGTGCAACTGATCTGCACATCTCATCAGCTGCTTGAGTCAAACTGGGTTGGCATGCTTCAAACATGTCATGCCAAATCCCCAATACCATGGTTACTTGACACAATTGGATTAACTGCAACTTAACTTTGTCCATGGTCTCTGCTTACTGTAACACAAAACTGTTGGAGGTAGATGTAACAATATAACCAGTAACAATGTATGTTTTACATCAACAGGTGGATCCACGGATGGGAACACAAAGGCCATGGAACAGACTGCTACTACCCCCCTGGACGAAGCCCTCAGTGACGATGACACTCCCGGACGTCTGGATATAGAGGGTGGTTCTGGTCCATCTGGGCAACCTGGTCAGATGGCAACAGTGAGTTAAACTGTGGCCACAACATCACCTCCCATCCCTGTTGCTTCAACATCACAGGCAACCATTCACCCCACAACCTTTGTCCCTATCACACTGTCCACCATCTCATTCTTTCTGAGTTGCAGCGCAACACTTCTGGCAATGAGGCACCCGGGAGAGTGCCCATGGGGGTTGGGTGCTTGGGAGGGATGCTAAGGGCAAGCGGGGTGAGGCCACTGGGACTGCTGTTGGCCAGGACACCATGTCATGTCTTGGGGGTCTATCAGGAGTCCGAAGGTGTGATGGGCCAGATGTTGACCAAACTCCAGGAAATCAAGCAGCTACAGTGCTGCTGACTAGAAAAACACCAAAGCAGACCGTACCCTCCAGGAGTCCCAGAGGAAAAACCCAAGTAATGGGAAAAAAACCTTTATCACAGGATCTCCTGAAAAAGAGGAAAAAACAATGAAAAAGGCAATAATAGAAGCCAGTTCTGCAGGGGAAAAAGGCAGGAGCGTGTAGAAAACTGGAAACAGGAGCGAGGATCACCACCAAGACGGAAGTGTTTGCAACGCAAGGAAGGATGGAACTGCAGTGCTTATATACCATGAAACAGGAAGTGACAAAACAGGAAGAACATACAGCACCATCTTGGATTGGGAAAAGTCACATAGAAATTAATTTTAAAAAAAAAGTAGAAAAGGAAAGGAACAAGGCATGCTGGGAAGACAACCACCACAAAAGAAGACAATATGGACAACAAGAAAAAAGAAAACATGAAGATAGAAGAAAAAGAAGAAAAAAGAAGAAAAGAAAAAGGACCCAAGTAAGGTAAGTGGGAAGGGAAAGTCAGGGAGGCTCCCAGGGGCCGAGGCGTGACCCGGAGCACGAAATGTGCCTCCTGGGCCCACAGTGGCACAAAATGCCAAACAATTGCCAGAAAACGGGCTGCGGTGGTTCCGGCATCCTGAAACATGGACTGCCGGCCTGGCCACAGTCCGAAAAAGAGACACCACGGTAGTCCGCGGCATCACATGTTATGTTTTGTAGGTCTATCAGAAGTCCAAAGGTGTGATGGGCCAGGTGTTGACCGTAATCCAGGAAATCAAGCAGCTACAAAGGGCCATGCATAGGGACATGCATGAACAGATCCTTTGGCTCATCAACAGCAGGCCCATCAACATCGGTGCCAGCTACAGGAAGGGAGGCCCTGCCAGAGGAACAACAAGTCCCTCTGTAGTAGCAGATCCACCCCGCAAGCGGGGACATCCAGAAAAGAATCCAGGAGGTACACATGGAAAGACATTCACCACTGTCAACAATAAAACTCTTCCTTTCCAATGGAAGGAGTACTCTGAACTTTGTACTCCCAATGGTGTGGCATCTACTCTAATGATTTCGTTCATCATGACTGACCCCTTCACATTTGAATTTTTGTTGAGTCATGTCACATAAATTCTCTGCTAGTCGTAGCTGCACAATAAAATCACCCTTCACTGACTCATTGTCTGCAGATTTTGATTTCATATTTAGTCATGTAGATATGACAGACCATGTGAACCATATGATGATGATCCAAGATACTTATTTAAGATGGGATGTGCTGCATGTAGAGAGTGTCCAGCTCAGAATTACAACCCTCCCACATAAACACATACATACAAGTGTCTGTTCAGCCTAAAAATGGTATAACAGTATTCAGCACATAGGCTGTCAATATGTCTGAACTATTGGAAATCATAAATGATTGACTCATACTGAGTAAATTAACATATTGACAGGTACAGACCTCTAGACCACGGAAGGAAGGGACTTGTAAGACACTGTCCTGTAGAATAGGCAAACATTGGAGTGGTTGATGTCATCAGCTTGATTCTTATCACATACCACACCAAAGTAATTCAACATCACATAATCCAAGATACAGACAGATGGCAGTACAACGGTCCCTGATCACAGGGCCATCATAATCCAATGCTCATGCATCTGGTGGTGTGACACAAACATATGCCAGTGTTGGTGCTTAGGCACTGTCCTACAATGATGAAACACACCAACAGCTACATACAGGTCATACAAAAAGAGTGTTTAGCCAATGTGAAGGAAAAATTACTTGGTCGTAAGCTAAGACTAGATATATGTTATGACCACATGTTGACACACATGATGTATCCGGCTCACCACAGCACACAAAACAAGTCCAATGGGCACTTCTGACCTTCCACCCAAACACTGTGCAAGCTGTCTTGGCACGGGACTCATACACCCAAACTCTGTGACCTATATTACCGGGAACAATCCATGTCGACTTCATATGTCAGAACAGCATCACATACCTGCCAATGTCACAACTCTGAAATTCCCCCATGAATATGTCATGTTGAAGATACCTATACAACAGACAAAACAAGGAGTATAGGCTTGAAATAATACATATGACACAAGTCACATAGCAAGCATCTGGAAAACAAAGTACATTGCATGGAAAATGACACAAACAAAGCAACATCAGCAAGTGGGGATGTGTCAAAAGCTATCTCATCAAGCAGCCTTTGGCTGATTATTGCAGAGGATCAGCTCCCTAGCTGTTACCAAAACACTCAACTCCACACATTTTCACAACTACAGTTCATTGTACAGTCACAGCTATGACATCACATGACATACTTAAAGTAGCTGTGGATGAGATCTTCTTGCTGTTCAGCTCCTTCCTCTTCACCACTGTCATCCTCAGTTGGCATTTCAGGATTCTCACCCAGTGGCACTGCAGGCTCGTCCTCATCTGAGATGTATGGGAAATTCCTCTGCAGGGCGATGTTGTGGAGCACTCAGCATGCCACAGTGATCTGACTCATTTTTCCTGGTGAGTAGAGGAGGGCTCCACCAGTCCTGTCCAGACACCAAAATTTGGCCTTCAGGAGCCCAAAAGCCCACTCCACTGGCTGCCATGTTCTTTCATGGGCCTTGTTGAAGCAGACTTCCACTGGCATAGTTGGATTCCTCAGCAGCATCAGCAACCAGGGACAGTTTGGGTATGCTGAGTCACCTGTTAAGGAATGGGGCATAAGTGCAACAATGAGTCACTCATTTCATGATTGGAGCACTTGAGATTGCTTACATACATCCAGGACGGACGTGACTTACCAACCAGCCAGGCCCTCTCCGGGTGCAGTTGTGACATCAGCTGGGGTATGGTGGTGTTCTGCATTGTGAAGGAATCATTTGCCGATCCAGGATAACGAGCACACACATTTGGGATGTAGATATCTGCCAAACAGACAACTTGCACATTGATGTAATAGAAGTTCTTTCTGTTGCAATATATTTGTTCAGAGGCCTGCAGTGGCATCAAGCCAACATGTGTGCCATCAATGGTCCCCACCACATGTTTGAGGTGGACAAAAGCATAGAAGTCTGCCTTCACACTGGCTAAATCCTCACGTCAGTGGAACCTGATATAGCTGTCAATGGGCTTCAACATTGCTGAGAGAAAATCCTTCAAAACCAGACTGACCATAGGTTGGGACATAGCAGCAGATAGGGACACTGGGGGTTATTCTAACTTTGGAGGAGGTGTTAATCCATCCCAAAAGTGACGGAAAAGTGACGGATTTACCACCAGCCGTATTACGAGTCCATTACATCCTATGGAACTCGTAATACGGCTGGTGGTATATCCGTCACTTTACCGTCACTTTTGTGACGGATTAACACTCCTCCAAAGTTAGAATAACCCCCACTGTATGTTGAAAGGACCCTGTGGCCAGGAAGTGCAATACTGACATAACTTGAACAATGGGTGATATGCAGGTTGGAATACTGTTAGCTTGCATCAGATATGGCTTCAACTGACAGCATAAGTCCACAATTGTTTGACTATTCAGACAGTATAACTGGATGACATGGTTGTTCCTCCATGGTCTGAAGGTCTGGCAATGTATGGTAGACAGGAGATTGTTGCATCCTCCCTCTCCCAGGGTACCTATGTGTGATAAGACATGATTTGTAACATTAGTCAGTGTGTCCACAGAAACATACAGTGTGCATGCCAACAATATTATGTGGCAGTGCATTTCTGGCTGGATAGACATGGTACCCAGTACATATCCCAGCTGGAAACTACACAAGGGTCAAATGTGACCTCCATGGTTGTCAACACATGTGTTCACAACATGGATTAAGGCGACACCACACTATCTGATACACCAATGTCCATCGAAATGTGACTGTATTTTCCGACTGGCAAAACTACCGTCAGTGGTGGTGGCCCATGCATCACCATCATGTGCCATTTGTGCCCTGCAACGCACTACACTGGTGGATGTGTGGTCGGACCTACACAACAAGACAGATTTAGGATGTGTCTGATGATTGACGTGTTTTACAGGGCCATATACAGTATTTCAAAATGGCAAAGGCTTCACCTTCTCCACTGGACATTATAAACCACCCGTGCCCGCTGGAGGAAGTAGTCTGCACAGTAGGTGGTTCCAACTAAGGCAGACACTGCCATAGGCTAACGTTGTTGCCTGTGGTGGTCATTGCCCAATGGCTGTGTCCGTCGGCGGTAATTACATTGTACAATGCATACCTTTGTTGTGGGGTGCCATCTCTGTAGTTTAGAAACATATGTCCAAAGGAGTGTTCTGTGGTACAGGTACATACAACAGAAACCCACCTTGAAGTGGCATGAGTCTGCATTTGGTAGGCCATATGTCACACTTTCCTCACCAACCATGCCATTCATTTAATTGTCACTCAAGTGTAACAAAGAAGTCTGTACTATAGTAGTCGCTTGTAGGGACTATATGAAATTAGTCAATCTGCCAGAGTGTAAATGCGATGGCCCAGTCAGGCCCAATGAGTTTACCCTTCTGAAGCCACATTGGTGTTTAGTGTTTCATTTTGGCTCACATCACAGTATGTATTGCTGGAGCATGGGCTACCTGATGTCAGTAGGTTTGCTTAGTCACTGTAGGCCATGAGCAGGGTATTGGATAACTCTGCAGATGAATCCAAGAGTGTGTAATCATGTCCCTGTACTTATTACCAATTGTGCTTTACACTTGTATGTTAACAGTTTGACCATTTTATGCTTGCTTTTTCTGATGTGTGTTACACACCATTTGAGCAAACAATTGTGTTTGTAATTGCTTGATTTGCCTCTTGCATTCATATGGGTAAATGCCCATCACATATGTAATAGGGAAAGTTTGTTACCTGACTGTTGGCATGCTCCATGAAGTGACTTGCAGCTACGCTGGAATCACATGTGTTTTGATACAACCATTCATCCATGGACATCTGTGTTTGCAGGACCAAAATGGAGACATTGATGTAGCTTACCATTGGGCATGTTGAAGGCCTTCTACAAGTACTTTCAAATCTCTGGGCCTCTCCAACATACAAAGGACTGATGACTTCTACTGACGCAATCAGAATATGTGATTGTCAGGGGTGCCAAACAGTAGTGGTGATTTCTGTGGGGCTTCTGTGGGGTTTGCTGATTTATTTTGTTGTGTATTTTACAGACACATCTCCTTGACAATTTGCGCATTTTGTCAACAGTGTACATTTCCATGCCAAATGTGTAGTATATCTGAGTAATATCAGTACTACCTTCATGACTCCATTAGAACAAATTACACATGGTGAAGTGGGCATTGTTGAAATGTTACCAGTGTGACATGAGTATTTCCATGTAACTGGGCTTCTTTCAGCAACATGCCAGGATTTTGGAGCATCATTTCTCATTGTTGTGTTATTGTGTATGCGACAAATACGTGTCAGCATGACCTTGTGAGAGATCTGTGGGAATGAACATGCCATTAGCCTACTAATGTATGACAACAGGTAACTGAGGTATGCTTCATGAAGCAAAGCCCTGAAGGTGTTTTGGTTTCCTACTTGTTCAATGGTTACTGTGATTGCACAACTTCGGCCATGCAATTGTAGTTGTCTGAGATCATGATTTTCCTGTAGGCAACTGTTAACAGTTCAGATGGCATGCATGCATATGGCACATGTAGGAAGCACTTTGTTGTAGTTTGTTACTGGGGCCTACTTGTCTTCCTGGTAAGTTTTGTAAATCACAGCTGTTCTTCAAGTGTGATCAGGAGCATGTGGTAACCCTTTTATTCTTTGTCTTTGCAGCATCAGCCCAGGCAAGTGAGGGTGACAGGCCACAACCAAGTGGGGAAGCATCTGGTACCTCCAGTCAAGACACCGCCAACATGGAGGGACCCAGTGGCCCGGAGGGTGAGGGGAGTGCCACGGAGGAGACAGGATCAACTTTGCCCCTATCAGATTCTACCTCCTGTGCTTACGCCCTAGTGGTGGGTGACCCATCCTGTACCATCTTTGTCCACCACCCCCAGTTCTATTGCCATCCTCCCTGTTACTCCTCACCCAGTTGGCCCTGCCCACTCACCCAAGAGGGTGGACTTCTCATTTGCCGCAGGCATCTCAGCCCCAGCCCCTGTTACCCCTGCTGCCCTGAGAGAGGAGTCTATTGAACCCCTGAGGAGTATCTCTGTGCCTTTGTGAATGCCATCCAGGGGTTGGCCAGCCATCCATAGCAGACCAATGCTTTCCTATAAGTCATTCACAGTGCCATGTCTGGCCTATAGAGATCTTTCCAGGCTCTGGCTTCCTCACTGACAGCAGCCAGTTACCCCCCCATTCCTTCCCCCACCCCCCACCTCCCTCTTCCCAATCCAAATCCCCTATTCTCCTACCCATTCCAAGCACACAGACACATCTGCACGCACCCAATGCAGCACACACAAGCAGCACACATTGACACAAACACGGCACACTTGCATGCAGGCACTCAACATTTACCCACAAACACCACATCAGCCACCAATTCACTGGATACCCCCACTGACCCACACGCCACATCCAGCATACCGACAGACACCATTACAACAGCCAGTGGCACTTCCACCACACCCACCGTGCACCCAGCAACCCATGCACCCACACACTTCAGACACCATACCTCCAGACACCACCCCAACACACACAGACACATCCACCAAATCAGCCATACCCACATATACCACACCAACACACACAGACAGATCCACCCCATCCACCATACCCACAGATACCACCCAACATGCACAGACACATCAATAACATCCAGCATACCCACAGATACCACCCTAACACACACACACATCCACCACTCCCACATCAGCCAGCACCTCCGTCACCCAGCCCCCCAAGACATGCAAACACCCACACTCACAAACGCAACAGACACCACCCGAAAAGAAGCATACCTCACACATGCACACACCCAAGGCATCTACACCCACACACGAGATGACCACTCCCTCCACCTCCTAATCCCCAAACTTTTCTGATGACCCCTTCCATTTTCCAAAAGAGTTTCCTTTTCGAGCTTGCCCTTTCCCCTGCTGCCTCCAAACCCAATCCCAAACCCAAGAGGCCTCCACCCACATCCCAACCTATCCCTTCCACATCCAAGTCCTCCCTTGTCACACCTTACCCCCTTGAAAGCACCCATGCCCCTTCCCCCAAAGAAAAAGCCCACCCCTCCCACGAAAAAGACTCCCCCTCCCAAACCAAACCCAGCAATCCCAAATCCAACCCCACCCAAGGATGATCCCTGAAGTGTCTGCCTGTCCACTTGGTGCCCCTTCCTGTGGAGGTTCTCTGGCAGCGGTTGGAGCCAGGTGTGGGCACAGTAATGTGCATGGACATATGTAGACTGGCCACTGGCCTTTGCTCTTGAGTATTTGGCTCCCATAAACCCAAGTTTTTATTTTTTTGGGTACACAATTGTCCAGTAATCACTTTTATACCTTTATGTTGTTCCTGAGTAACTTGTGTTGTATGCCTACAGTATTGTGTGTTTCACACTGCTTGCTGATTCACTTGCTGTAGTTTGCAATATCTGACTTTGTGGGCAGTGCTGGTGTCACTCAAGACATAGGTGGCTGTAGACTGTATGGATATGTGGGTGGTAATCCAATTGAGATGTCATTGTATTGTGTCATGTTTGGTATTGTAAGTATTTAATCTTGTGTTGTCCAATGTCAGCATGTATGGTGTTCGATTTGTCCTCCTGGTATGGATTGTACATTTGTCACATGTGTGGGAGCTAGAGTTTTGATTCTCCAAACATAGAGGGTGTTCAAATGTGTTAGCTTCCTTAATATTTGACTGAGCATGTGTCCATTTTGATGTGTGTACCTTGCAGTCACTTCATCTAGATGACCTTATACTGTGTTGCAATGTGGGTGATGTGTTGGTCCATTGCAGGGCTGTTTCATGGGAGGGGTGTCTGTGTTAAATGACACATCCATACATATGTGTCTTCAATCTGACGACAGTCCATGACATGTGATCAATGTGTGGGTGTCATTTGATTTATGTGATGTTGATGTGGTATCGCAATTGGGGGATACAATGTTCTGTACACTGTCCCTGTGCCTATGATGAGCAGACGTGTTTTTATGGAGTGTGGTGATGCAGTATCAGTGACCTGCCCAAAGGGGGCGTTTGATGGCTATGAATGTGTCATTTTTTGCGGATGATTCCGACTGTGGACACAATGACACGTGTACTTGGTGCCCGTAGTGTGAGCTCCATATCATGTGGATGACAGTGTGACAATCTGTTGTTGAGCTTTGTTACATAGGTAGGTGTTTTGTCTTACCGTCAGTTGCGTCCACAGTGGCATGGACTTTGGGCACCCTTGATGAGCAGCAGCAGTGGCAGGACGTGTGGCATGGGCTCCATGGTGGCACAGGGCGTGTAATGCTGCCTGCGGGTGAGTTTCTCCCTTTATACTTTCCGTTTCCGGCTGCTTGAACGTCATGGTTTGACCACTACGGTCACATTGGGGATGTGCAACATCATAATGTGTCCGGTGGAAACACTAGCTCCGTCGGCCTGTTTGTCCTACCTCATCACTGCACTGGTCTGCACTGCCTGTCGGTGCCGGTGGGACCGCGGCAGTCTTTGCTTTATGGGACCACCAACATTGTAATACAGTGGTCTGACCGCCAAACCGATGGCAGTTGAACCGCTGCCTCCATTGAGGTGCATGGATTGCCAAACTCGTAATCAGGCCCTCAATCTTTATCAAATTCCTTCTCTCATTTAAAAACATCTAGAAATTGCAGCACAGTATATTAGCAAAGATGACCACTGTTGGGCCTGGCCCTTCCTGCAGGGTCATTTCAGATTTCTGCCTTACATGCTGAACCCATTATTGTGATCTTTTAGGACTCTTTACACTTTTTCCCAGGTAACTAGTGGTAAAATTGCATATGTTCTCTCCATTAAAGATGGTAAAATTGGCCTACACCTGATTGCTACATTTAATTTACTTTGTAGGTCCCCAGTAAATGGCACTACATGTTTCCAGGGCCTGTAAATTAAATACTATTAGTGAGCAGCAGCAACTATTGTACAACCCACAAAAGTAGTCTTCTGAAAACATGTCCCATACCTGTAACTGCAACCTGTAGTGCAGTTTCAAACTTTCATTTCGATCAGGCCATATAAACATTTTGCCACACCCAAACCTTCTGCTTTAATGCTTATAAGCCACCCCTAAGGTAGTCCCTAGAGGCTCACAGGACAGGGTGCAAGGTATTTTAAATGTAGGATGTGTGTTTAGGTCTTATATGTCCTGACAATGGAAAATCCCTAAAGTCATTTTCACTGTTGAGAGGCCTGTCTCTCCTATAACCTAACACTGAGTTACCTAATTTCAATTAATGAGTGCTAACGTCAGATTGGGAGCAGGCACACACAAAGGAACCTGACACTAGGTCTATCC
This sequence comes from Pleurodeles waltl, assembly GCF_031143425.1. Classification (NCBI taxonomy): domain Eukaryota; kingdom Metazoa; phylum Chordata; class Amphibia; order Caudata; family Salamandridae; genus Pleurodeles; species Pleurodeles waltl. Next base: position 808,798,365 of record NC_090436.1, on the reverse strand, counting down.
TTGCCTTGGCACCCTTGACAGTTTGTGGACAAAACCAGGAGAAGGGTAAGAACTGAATGGAACCAGTTTGGGAGTAGTCCAGGGAATTCCCCATACAAAGGTAGACACAAGGAATAAAAATAGCAACCTCAGAACCACTCATCGGAACACTCTTGAGCCTGTGGAAAATTCTGAAGAAAGGCTGCCCTGCTGCCAGAAGGACTTAATTGCTGTCTAAATAAGGAAGATTGGAGCTGATTGTCTTGTTCACAGGCTATCCAGAGTGACTCCAAGAGTCAGTTGACTCACCTCCTGTGTGAAGTAGAGGTATTCCCCAAGCTTCCAGATGCCTCCATGCAACTGCCCGGCTGACCCGCACCAACTCGACCTAACTAGACCTGCCTGGACCTGCATGAGCCTTTGCTGCTGTCCTCTTCAGAAGTGTGTCCTGATTCCTCAAGAGGTGCCTCCAGATATTGGAACTACGGCTGGCATCAGTGAGAGCTCTTCCGCAAGAAACAGAGGAAAATCGTAAAGTTGATCTCTTCATGACCGCGGATGGCCCCTCCTGACAGTGCCCCTCCCCTTGATAAGACTGGCAATGTGAGAGCTGCACTTTGTGCCGGCAGTGACCGTCTGTGAGGATCAACCAATGCAAAGCTCCAATGATGACTGGCTTTTTGCACTACAGCAACGACCGTCTGCAACACTTGATCTGCTCTTCTTGATGAATGCCTCCTCCAGTGTGCCGGACTTGAGAAGGTAACTGTTCAGTGGGGCTAACCTGGTCCCTGTATCCGGTCTGCTCTCTAATGGGGTCAGCCTAAACCTTTGACTTTCCCCTGGTCTCACGCAACAAGATAACCACGAGTGGCGATTTCTGCTTCTTGGTGCTGTTTTTACTAAACCCTTTGCAATTCAATATCACTGGTTCTACTGATTGGAGTTTTGTCATTCTGGCATAATTTTATTTATTACAATGTTCTCTATTTTTCTTAATTACTTTTTGATTTTTCTTGTTTTGTGTTTTCACTTTATTACTGTTCTGTGCTGCATAAATGCTTTACACATTGCATCTGAGGTAGTGCTTCCCAAACTTTTTAGAACCATGACCCAATATTTAGAATGACAAACTTTTGCAACCCAACTAGCTTTAATGATAAGAAGGTGGGTAATTTCTTCATGCAACTAAAGTGTTGTGTGGCAGCGCACTGTCATTTATAATCAGCACCTTTTCCATTGGAATGGCCAATACATTTGCACAGACATACAGTTTTACTGCTAAAATGATTTTGCACACAAATTATAATATGTGGAAATATGGTTGCAGTGAATATGTATCATATGTGCATCACCAAGTAAAGTGTCTGGATTTGTTTTGATCCTCTTAAAATCTTTGTTTCCATCACACTTCAGAGTTACCAAAGATGTGCTCCATTTTTGTTTTCCCAACTGCTGAATGTGTACAGTTAATTTACAGGTATTTACATTTTGTTGTATGTTACAAAAATGACGTCATACAGCCTTTCATTTCACACTCCCTGTATCCTGTATTTACTTTAATTTTCTTTCTCTGACTGAAAAGTGAGAGGAGTTTGTAAACTCCAACCCCCTGTTAATGAAGCATCAGTTTATCAAAAGACATAGCCTGACATTTCACCTCTGCCTTTGAAGCACAGCAAATCTGACAAGATAAATGCAGAATTTAAAGACATCTCTATATAGACCCATGGAAAAATCATGCCATGATCCACCATTGAGTTGTGACTCACAGTTTGGACAACACTGCTCTGAACTAAGGTCCTCATTATGAGTTTGGAAGTCCTCGGACCGCCAAATCCACAGTGACGGTCAGACCACCACAATCCTGGTGGTCCAAATGCCAGAGTATGATCCTGGCAGTCAGATCACCAGGAGCACGTCACCTCTGCCTGGATCAGGGATCCCGATAGGTTGGCAGTGGTCAAAGTCATGGTCAGTCACGACGGTGCTGAATTCAACACCTCTGTGCTGATCATGACAACTTTCTGCCAGCCTTTTCACAGCTGGGCCCCAGCCATGAAAAGGCTGCCAGAAAGGCATTGCTGCGAGCCACAGGGGGGCCCTGCACTGTCCACGACCACTTAATGGGCAGTGCAGGGGCTTCCCTGCTGCTATAGCGGACAGCACGCATTCAGAGGGTGTTTCCACAGGGGTGACTGACGGAAATGTTGTAATATGACGTTTCCACCGGTCAGTCCGGTGGAAATATTGTAATACGATGGGGTGAGGCTGCCGCCTTGACGGCCGCCCCCCCACCACACCTAACTCCTAATCAGGCTATTATTGTGTCAAACTACCAAAGGATTAAGTCCAGGTTAATTCAGTAACTTTTGTGGTTCATCATAGCAAGGACTGTGATTGTAGCCTGAGTGGGATTTCCATCCCCCTCAAACAATAACCCAGTTTAAAAAAAAATCCTAAATGCAAAATGATTTACACCCAAGTGGATCACATTGGACATTCTCCATTTATAAAAATATTAAAACTCTCCAGTAAATTATATAAGAGCTTTTCTCATCCATCAGATTTAACCTTAATACGTATTTGATCTGGGATTTATAAAATGTATTCATATTCTTGGAAAAGGAATGATCTAATTGTATTGCTGGAATCATAGCAACAAACTCTCCCATGATGAGGACTGGAATACCCCAATGCTGCTTCTCCAGTTCATATAGGAGATTCTCCAGTATCTCCCACATAGTTAATTATTTTAGGGACCAGCTGGAATATAAACATTTATAAGAAACAGTTCTATCAATCTTTTCCTTCCATTCAAACCAACATCTACGTTGTATCCTTTAACTACTACTGTTAAGAATTTATCATGCATTTTACATATTCTTTTTGCTTTCAATTTTACTATAATTTAAATTAAATTAAATTCTATAGATTGGTCTTTAGCACCTTTTATTGCATGCATCATAAGAGGAATATATTCCCTTACTCCAAGATTCTTGGAAAAAATAATTGAGATTTTAGTTTTATTATATCTTGGTCCAATGTTTTGCCATTATTTTTTAAGAATGCTCCATCTATTTGGTCATACTGAGCCTTTTTCTTTGTACCATGTGCAACCTCAGCCACAATCCAGTCCCTGTTGGTAGATACAGCTTGATACACAGAGATTTTAATATGATGGACCTGTTTTGGTCTCTTTTTGTTACTGTTGTTTATCGGATGAAATTGTACTATCTTCATTTGACTTATAACTAGGTTTCAAACAAACTTTAAAGGATTGGATATAGTTAAAATTATTACCTATATACATGCAATACTTTTTATTCATTTTAGTAAGTTATTTTACTAGATATTTATCAATCCCATGTCTCCTACCTGTGTGAACATATTTTAAAATTGTGTCCACTGCTGCAGTTAAACTAAGTTAGATTCTTGCTTTAGACCACATTTTGTCTGCTTCTCTACCGTTAAAAATGGATTAAGTGCAATATTGCTTCACTTAAGAAAATAGTGAAGAATATTTAAAATGCGGATGCAATTCATACAATATACACTTACAGGAAACATATCTTCGAACGTCAAGACTTTCAAGGATAAACTTTCCAGCTTTTTTATGATTACTCCCAACTGCTGTCAATGAACAATGTGCATGTTCCAAAAATGTCAGGAGGTCTGACAAATTTACAGCAGGCCCTTTGTTACCTTGGTCCATTGTAAGAGCATCATCCTGGTTAAGTGAAAAATTTGCGACAACTGTTAAAGTAATTAAGTCAACTCTACAGGCTTGATTTATAAAGGTAAATATACACGTTTATATTTACCTTTGTACATTTACTTATACACATATGTGTAACTATCCACATATTTGCTACTAAATTGTATTGTGTATAATTGGATTTAAATAGCACTTTCTACCCCTGACAAGGCATTGAAGCACTTATGGTGGATAGCATGCTACTCTGTAACCCAAAGTTAATGCTTAATCCAGTGGATATTAGTTGCTGTTGTATATTGCTGGTTATTGGATTAAACATGTGCTGTTAGAAAGTGTCAGATAATTTGCTAGAGAGTTGATGTAAGTTGAAAATGGTATGAGTACATAGGCTAGAGGAGGTTGGGTAAAGCTAGGAGGGGCTACACAAAGGAGAGTTTATAAATTCTGATGAGTGATGGGTCAAACCGAGAAGAGTAGATAGGTTAAAGAAAAGGTAAGAATTGTTAGACTGTGAGGAATGGTTACTTATAAGGTGAGTCTGTGATTTGTGAAGGAGGGTAACTATGGTTTGGTTATTGAGAAGACGTAGAGGATAAGATGGACATGTATGTGACAGAGTGGTCTACACTCAGATGCATTTTGATGCAGATTCAAATGAAAGGATGTGGAGAAAATATTCATTGGCTATAATAACACAGACACTTTTCTTAGATTTTTAAGAGTGTAGTGTGAATGGGTTTTGGAAATAGGATGCAGATCAAAGATGTATACAAAGTAAAAACAAATGATTTGGGTTGTTACCTGTGGGCTGGTGATATATGGTGTTGCTTCTTTGGTTGTTTCGTTTGACTGTTGATACTGCTGACACAGTTTATCAGTTTTTAGTTACAAAGATACAGAAGATTAATTAGATTCTTTTGATAGGAATTTAGCTGATTGTAATATGAGGTATGGAGATATTACTATTAATATTAAGCAGGCGATAACAAAATAATGTTTTGCAGCAAATTAACTCCTCTGACTAAGTGTGTATTAATAAGAGGGTATTAATATATTGATTACATTTATAATAATAAAAATCAATTAAAAAAATATGACTAACCATCACTAACGTTTTGTTTTTTATTGTTTAGTAAACTTGATTAAAAGATACGTATCTAAATCATTTAAGGTTTTTCCAATGTATTTTTAAGTATGTTTATTCTTAAATTAAAACAATAATTCTAGCAATTGTGTATAATTTTTATTCACTTAAATAACATATACAGTTTTAAATGTTGAACTAATTTAATTAATTTAACATTAGTTCCTAAGGGGTATTAATTGATTTCACTGTCTCAACTGATTTCTATGGGCGTATGTTGCAGTCCCAGTGGTCCATCATGAGTGGTGCTTGCCTTTCTCTAAGGCTACACCTGTTCAGGCACCTCTAAGGCCTTGATTCAAAAATGGCACTTAGTAGTATGTTTTGTAGTTCTGCAGCAGTACTATACAACTTACTACAAAGTGTTATTCACAAACTTTACTTTTGCAGTAACTTGCAACTTTGTGGAAGTTTACTACTTTTTGGTAAAGAGAGATAGATAGAGAGAAAGAGGGAGGGAGAGAGAGAGAGAGACTTTGCCTGTGGAAGCCGAGAACAGGAGATCAGGAACTATCTTACTTCAGCAAACGCTGTGAATTTTAAGGCTTCAGTTGGAGCTAGACAAGGAGCCCTAAAGCTTCAAGAAACAAGCAGAATAAAGTTAATATGAAATCCTTACATTACTTGCAAGTAATTTTGCTTGTTCTTCAGTTCTAGCATCACAACAAGATGATGGACAGAGCGCTGAAACTTTTCAAACACTCACCCCCCCAGTCACAGATCTGGGTTAAATCCATTGTTCTTTTGCTCACCGTGCCACACAAGTTTGAATCCAGCCACATGTAAATCAGTCTTGAACCTATTCCCTATGGGAACAGTCCAGCCCGAACTGCCAAGCTAGGTCCTCCCTGGACAGGAAACAAGCATCCTGGGGCCAGGTTCAGGGTATCACCCTTCATCAGCCAGGATACCTTGAATCCAGTGACACAATGAACAAGGGGACCACGTCTGGGCATACCCTTGCCACTTAGGGAGTACCTAGCAACAGAACAAGATGATGGACAGTGTGCTGAAGCTTTTCGTACTCTCACCCCCAGTCACAGATCTGGGTTAAATCCATTGTTTTTTTGCTCACCATGCCACCCCAGGTTGGACCGAGCCATGGGCAAATCAGTCTTGACCCTGTTCCCCATGGGAACAGCCCAGTCGGAACTGCAAGGCCAGGTCCACCCTGTACCGGAAACAGGCATCCTGGGACCGGTTTCAGGGTATCACCCCTCATCAGGCAAGCTAGCTTGAATCCAGTGGCACAGTGAGCAAGGGACCCACATCTTGACATATCCTATCCACTTAGGACCACTTAGGGCGTACATAGCAACACAGTTTGGACCCAGCTGAAACCAGTCCCAGGATGCTTGATTCTTACTGACTATTTCTTCCCTTTTGTTTTTTATACAGATTTATTAGCTACATTTAAAAAAACTGATAACTGTTATTTCTTTTCTTTTTTTAAAAAAAATTGCCTTCATTAGCTTGCTTTATGTCAGTTAGAAAAGGACAAAATAATGTAACCCTTTCTAAAATATATTTTTCATCTTTTGCTGCTTCCTTTTATTCTTTTTAATTAATAGCTGTTATTTTTGATAAATTATCATACTCAGACAGGAACAGATTAGTGAAGCATTCTTAGAAATTAATTCATCAACCTGCTTATTTGTAAGTTCAAGATTGTGTCAGTTTTAAGAGCAATTTATAGCACACATCGCATATCAAACTTTCTAAGTGTTGCCTCTTCAAATAAAATGTTTTATTTTTACTAATATTAGTTATACCTTTTTGATCATCATTTTTCCATGTACCATAACCAAATTATTTGAATTACAAGTAGGCAGTAAATCTTCAATATTTATGGGTATCCTTTATTGATTCTCATACTTTTTAATAAAGTAACTTTATTATGTTTACTAGAAGACTTCAAACCCAGACCTTTCTTGTTTTAATACAAGAGGTTTGAATACTTCCATTAGTATGTCACCTTTCTCTTCAGAATTGTCCATCATTTTTTCCAAAAAAGATAAGATAGACTCCAGATTAGACTGTATTGCCATTATCATCAAACACCCCAATGCTAGATCATTTACATGTTGCATTGTATCCTTCACCACAGGAATATTGGGCCATATGTACGAACACATTTTCCCATAGACACAAAATGGGCAAAACTGCTTGCTACATCTGGCCCATTGTCTTTACCTAGAATTTGCACAAAAAAGTTCCCTTTGATTACTGGAGCTATCTGAAATAGATAAAGCTGGGTTGGGTAAAGAAAGACTTTGATTGGTGATTATATCTGTGTCTTTCTTAATGTTTAAGAGATATTCTGGGTACAATGCTAATATTGATGTATTCCACTGTTTGTGACCTCATAGAGCACAATAGCATTTACTTCTCACTGGGCTTCTCATGTTTAACTCGAGATGTTGCTTCTAAAATAGAGATATTAAAATTATATTTTTAGACAAGTTTTTTTAATTTTGTACAAATTGTTAAGTTGTTGAATTCATAACAGTACATCAGAGTAGTCATTAGTGTACTTTCTATGCTTTTTTCTCAATCGAGCTGAGATTTTGATACTGGAATGCATTTCTGTTTTCACAATTACTATCTTGTTAGTGTCTTTATCTAATTTCTAGTTCTTCATTTTGTATATTGCTTTCTTACTAGAAAGGATATTCAGAGAGTTTTTGATCACATTCCATCCACGCATGGTTGTGTCTCGCTTTTCTTTGCACCTATATTTGATGTCTCATGAATCTCCCGAATCTCCTGAATCACAGCGTTCACCAGCAACTTTGACGATTCTATGACATACTAGTTTTGTAGCTCCTCTAAAACTTTTCCATCATTTATAATATTTCCAGAGTCCATTGTGAAGCAAAGAAACTCAAGTTTCCAAATCTTTTTTCTGAAAGAAACACAGTTTTTGACTTCAAAGAACCACTTTTGCTTTTAGTAACTATGCAGCCCCCAAACACCAGCTTGACATTTTCATCAAGTACTTATATGTGCAAATGCTTCACATGGACAGAATCTGCTTCAGATGCCCAGGGTCTACATTTATATACCACAATGTGAAGCGCTCATATAATATGCCAATAATGCTTGTTATACCAGAGGCACAAGTGTACCAAGGATGGACACCATAATGGACAGGGTACGCACCACACATCATGAACGGTCTATGCTGGTGCAGCCACCATGATGTCAGGGGTGGCCAAATTTATGTTAGTCATGCTCCCACATTCCACTGTCTCAGTAATGGCTACAAGCATGCGTGGTTAGACCAAGGATGATCAAAATATGTCAAGGTTGAGAATTATTATGTCCGGTCCAGTATTATGTCAGCAATGGGCACAGTTGGCCAGAGGTGACCCTGGCTTAGTAAAAAGCAATAAATACCTTTGGTGGTCCTTGACGCCAGACATAGATTTCAGGGACCAACACCATGCATCAGGGAGAAACACTGTGCCAAACACACAGACAGACCGCATATAAATGTGTGCATGATTGCACACAAAGATGCATGCACAGTGAGGCTCAGAAGTGGATCGCAGCTCTTGATCCAGTTCCTGCTCTCCTCAAGTGCTGGACTGATCATACACCCAACTCACACACTTTCTCTGGGTCCTGCAGGTCCAGGCCTGAATTCCTCTGGTCTGGGTCTAGTTCCAACTACGTCTGGCACTCTTCTTTCCCGGCCCATTGTTCGCAAACATTGTAGACCCAGGAACACTATTTGCAGGTGCAGCAGTGCAGACGTGGGCACAAAAAACGACATACAGTGGGTGTTATACATTAGCTATTATTAAAAGACTGTGGGGATGACAGAGAGATAATTACCCACTAGAAACACAGTTAAGGAAGTTATCATCAGATCACACCTTGAGAGGAAAGTGTTTGAATTAAGTATTGTTTCAATAAATTAATAGGCCAGTTCATATGCAGACACGATTCATTTGAGCCGTGGATGACAGGCAGAAAGAATTATAACATCCTTACATATTGCTCCTGGAAGCATAGGTGTAAATCTAAGGAGAGACTGAGGTAGAACAGATAGGGAAATGGGAGTAAAGATGCCTTTTGAAACGTATGATAAGGTCACCCCCTGGTGCAGCTCAGCTGTCAGAAGAATGCCTGATTGATAGGGGAGTTACAGTCCCAGACAGCAGATGACAGATCAAAGGAGTACCACACATCAGGAGTCCCACTGCGGTTATCACATCAAATCACGACAGACTGATTGGTAAAGCAGCTCACACACCACAAACTGTGGAAACATCCGAACCCCCAAACAGCACCCAGAGAGGGAAATATGGATTTGGAAGCATTGGAAAGAAGGTATGGCTGCACAGCCAAGGCAATCAGAGCAAAGAGTGAGGCAGTGCCGGACCCTGTCGCCTTTTATTGAACATAAATGAGGTGTTCCGTAGCACCGGAATGATTTGAAAAACAGTATCTAGGGTCCTAGTCCCGTCTGCCCGAGAGTAGCTTGGAGGAGATTTGCTTGCATAAGTATGGAAAATTCCTGCAAGCAGTGCTTAATTTGTGCTTGTTGTTTCCGGTGCTGAGCACCGGCACTTATTTTTGCGGGTCGGTGCCTATTCTTCTGCCTCAATTATTTGCTGCGAGCAAAAGACACATTTGGGAAACACGGATGAAGGGAAAAACGAAAATGCGTCACAATGGGAGAAGGCAGGAAGCTGCTAGAGTGAACTGAAGGGGCAGGGAGTGGCTTTATATGGATTGAAGTGGCCCGAGATGGGATTACGCTGCCGTAGTATCCGTGTTCGCACATTTATTTGCAGCAGCCGCGTGTTTAAGAGGAGGGCTTTGAGCACCGGTACGTTTTTATGTACAAATTAAGCACTGCCTGCAAGGATGTTTCCACAAAACAGAGCAGATGCCGTGTATATTCTGGAAAGCACAATTTCGAGCTTTTTACACATTTAAGAAGGCACAACACGCACCTAGTTGAGAATGATGTGAGCAGGCGCCCAGGTACTGCATCGCTGCCCTGCAATCTGTCTAGAGCAGTGGTTCCCAACCTTTTGAGTTCTGTGGACCCCCATTTTATCAATACTAGAGCCCGGGGACCCCCACTGAATCATTACTGGAACACGGGGACCCCCACTGAGTAATTACTGATAGCTGGGAGCTAATATTATTACATTTTTTAAGCAGTCGCGGACCCCCTGAGGAGGCTTCGCGGACCCCCAGGGGTCCCCGGCCCACAGGTTGGGAACCACTGGTCTAGAGGCTAAGCTGACAATCTAATGTGGCGTGGGACTCCCTTCAACGGAAAAGGACATGTGAGAAACGTGTTTTTGAAATCACCAATATGCTTGCCTGTTGATAAATGTGTTAAAAATGTTTGATGACATTTTTCCACTCGTTCAACTTTCTCATTAATAAATTACCAGACAGTGGTAATAAATATAAACTCAGTACAGAACATCCTATGAAATTATTTTTGTGGCAGTCAAGTTAAAGTAGGTGGGCCACGTTTTAACAAATCAAACCTTGTTTTTTCATTAGTGAAACACACATGCAGATGCTAAATTGTTTTATTGCCCGTGTCCCAAAATAGCTGTAAAATGGCCAGTATTTAACATTTTCACCTAAAATATATTTTCCTGCCCTATGTTAGCCGCATAATGCAACCAAAGTTAAGAAACCTGGGGGACAGATTTAAGAGCCCCTAACGCCACCTTAGCGCTGCCATAGTGTCACTTTTTGAGACTAAGGTGGCGCTAAACTGGCATTTTCCCCACCCATATTTACAAAGTGGCACATTGCATGCATTGGGCCACTTTGTAAATGCTTGCGCCACATTATGCCTGCACCAGGCATAATGTATGCAAGGGGGGCGTTCCCCCCTTTGGGGGGGGGGGTGAGAAAATGCTGCAAGGAAATATAAGAGATTTACTTGTGCCATTTTTGCAGCACTTTTAATGCCTGCTTGCAGCAGGCATTAAAAGTGGGCTTCCATTATTCATAATGGACCTCTATGTACTCTGCAGGAGTAGCGCCAAAATGTTGGCACCACTTCTGCAGAGTACATCAATAGTGTCAAAAAAATGATGCTATTGTCCCCTCCCCTGTGCCATGATGCACCGTATTTTCAATAAGGCACACACATGGTGGCGGTAGGGGTCCGCTAAGGGCCCCCTTATATTTTCATATTTTGCTGAAAAGGTAATTGCCTGCTTTTAGCACCTCAGCTAAAGACTCGCCTATATGAGTATGCAGATCATGGCCCAATCACTAAACCTTCTATCTGATAGGTAATAGTTTCTCCCTGACCTGAAGTAATAATAGTGCAAAACATTTTTTATTATTTCCAATAACATTTTAGGCCTGATCCACCAAGACATTTGCCACGTCAGTTCAACTTACAGGTGAAAGTGGCTTGATTTACACACAGAAGGTATTCAGGAAGGCGTGACCTTGCACCTGCAAATCCATTCACTCGTACAATATTACCACACAGTGAGGAATTATTGCACAGGGGCTTGTCGCTCCTGGAGTGGAGAGTGTATTGGCAGTTGGTATTCTAAGATGCCCTGAACATTTTGGTTACACCCACAAACTCGTGAATTTTGAGGTATTCATAAACATTTATTTTCAAACCTTTTCTCAGCATTCAACTTCAGAACTCAAAATGATGTGCATCAGTTAACTATAATGGAGAAGGGCATTGTTTGGGTAGTCAAAAGCAAATCGGACTCTGCTTTTTTCGCTTGTCAAATGATCCCTGCTGAAACATAGGGCTTCATGTGCAGTATGGATTTTGCAGTGGCCGGCTTAAGGGTGGTGTGACCGGTGGGGCCGCACCGGGGGCTGACCTGGATGGAGGGCGCTGACCTCAGGGGGGCGCTGTGTTTAGCAATAAACTTACGAAACTTGCAATTTAAAAGCACCTGCTGAAAAGTTCCTTGTGTGTCCAGCCTTCCAGAAGCAATTAAAATGTCACGATAACTCTTGTGATTAATATTCTTGCTAGAGAGACAGCGTTTTGTCTTGCAGCAGTTTTGACTGGATATAAAGTATATGTTGGCAGTAAAGAACAGAACTAAAATTTATATGAATAGCTGAGTGGATGACTAAGGCCAGCCTTTACAAGCGCTTAAAAAAAAAAAGAAATTTATGTGATTGGGGCTATGTAGAGATAAAGGCCACTTTTGCCGGGTACTAGTGAGGGAATTCCAAGGAGGTGGTCATGGGGTGGTGGGGTGACAAAAAAGATTGTTGCGTAGGGCTCCACAAGCACTAAAGCCGGCCCTGGATGTGACTCAGTGTCCAAGGAACCTCAGTCCTTTGTTGCTAAAAAGAGCTTCGAAAGAGTTCCTATTCCAATGAGATTACAAAAATTGTTAATGCTTCCATTGTAGAGAGGCTGGGTTTGGGCTTGTTGAAGAGTGAATGGATAACCCATGTTTAGAAAGCAGAAATCTCAATGAATGCTACTGTTCCTAGTAGTTATGATGAGAACTCCTTTCTTCATAAACATCTGGAAAAGGTGGTAAATAAGCAATTAAAATGATACCCTAGATCAGTGGTTCTTAACCTTTTGACAAATGTGGAGCCCCACTTCATCATTACTGGAGCCTGGGGACTTTCAATGAAGCATAATTGAAATCTAGGGGCTCCATCTAAGTGACTACTGGAATCCGGCCTAAGAATTCTCAATAATTTGAACCACAAAACACCTAAAAATACAGAAACAAGCATTCATCAAACACATATATTATTATTTAATATTTGAATTAATTCAAAAACAACTATAAAAAATGTAAATTTTAATTTTGATGGGAAGGTTGGGGCTTTTCTGAAACCAACTGAGGCCACACGTTGTCCATACTATATTCTCTTTGATGCATTTACTCTGCTCCCGTAAATCAGTCTTGGGATACTAACTTCATTTTTAGCCTCCAATTTAAAATATGTTTGTAGAATGTTTTAAAATGTTCAACTGTACATTTTGCTTCTTTATGTATGAAACTTTATTAATCTATTAATATGATTTCATTTTTAAGAAGTCGCAGTCCCCTGAGCAGACTTTGTAGACCCCCAGTGGTACCCAGACCACATAATAAAAACCAATGCCCTCAATGATAAAATTCCCTTGGAAGATCCACAGTGAAGGTTCAGACTCCATTGCACCACCAAAATGGTTTTGGTGGATGTGAGAGAGAGGTTACTGGAGGCTTCATGTAAGGGGCAGCACCACTTTTGACCTCTGCTAGACTGCTAGACCTCTCAGTTCCAATTGATGCCAATGACATCTTTCTCTGCGTACTACAGCATATAACTAGCGTATCCTCAAAGTCCATGTGCTGATTCGGGTTTTTAATTTCCTGCATAACATCCCAGGAGATAATGATGGTACATAGGCATCAATGAGAGACTCAATATTAGAATATCTCGAAACTCTCTCCTATTCCTTAGTGCACTAGTGGGGACCAGGAATGAATTTTGTTTGTTCTGTTTATGGGGACCTCTATGAAGATTTTTTTTTCCCGTTGTAAGAATTCTAAATTTTGCAGATCCCTGTAGCAGTGCTTAAGCTGCTGAATCATGTTATCCTTACCTAGATTATCCATTGACAGTCTCAAAAGTGTAGACAGGTACATAGCAACACAGCCTGTAAGGATGCAAGCTAATGTTGCACATTCTAGTGCATTTTGCAGGTATTTGTGGACCTATAGAAACATGTATAATGTTTATTGGGCATTCACATAGCAGACTACAGCAGTCTTATTTTGGGTGATGATTGAGCTATAAATTAAATAAGAACACGGAAAGGATATACTCCTATGAAGCTCCATGGCTCATTTTTTCCCCTGGGATGTTATTTTGTGATTATTTGCAGAGCTGTCTCAACCAGGAGGGTATAGAGGTGCAAGAACAAAATGTGGGGACTACGCTGATTTAGCCTGTGGTCTAAGTAAAAAGCCATATCTTCAGTTTCTTGTGGAAACTCAAGGACTGAGGAGGAGTCTCTGATTGCAGGGGTGGGTCATTCTAGGCTTTGGGGTGAGGTATGAGAATGGGTGAACGTCGGTTGTGGCTACGAGGGTGCAGGGGGCATATGCGAGAAGGAGGCTGGCTAGCAGAAGTTTCTGGTCAGTGTGGGAATGGATGCGTCTGATGAGGTAGGAGGGATCTACAATAAACAGGGGAAGTACGAATGCCAGAGACCTTTGTGAGAGTAAAGATTAAGGGATTTACTCTGTCCAAGTCCCACAAATAAAATACCAAGATCCAGCAAGGTTTCAAGGAGAGTAATATGATTGATGATGTTGAAAACTGCTTTCTTTTATCTTAGATAAAATAGCATATGCCACTGGCTTATTATTAAAACATTTTGTATTTTAAGAATGTTATTGTAAGATTTTAATAGCGCATATTTTATTGCATTTTAGTGTGTAGCTACACATGATGTTTTATTTATTTATTGTTTAGATTGGCAATATTGTCCAAATAAAAATATTGAATAACACTGTGACAGAAAGATTAGGAGATTGAATTTTACCAAAAGATGGGCTTTTAAACAATATTTGAAAAAAACTTCTTAATCCATAAGTAGTCCTCAAAGAGAGTGAAAGTATGAGAAGGAGCAAGCATGTGTGTGTGAGACAGTGTGCATTAAGAGAGAATAAATAGCAAAGTGAGATATATACTGAGCTAGAGAGACCATGCAAAATATACAAAGACTGTGCCTGACACAATCTACTGTAAGCCCACTAAGCACGCTGTCAATAGTTTTCAATAGAACAGTATATATCCCAGTGTATTCCTGATTTAAATGCAATCAGTATGTCCTACCTGTGCTGCAATATAACTATCATATTTGATAAACCATGGCAATACACTCTTGTAGGCATTTGTTTGGAATTCATAGACACTATTAAACACTGGTTTTTAAAAGTTAGAAGAAACCCTGGGGAAATCCCGCCACATAACCAAGCTAAATACAGTATTTCAGACCCATGCCAGCATGGTAAGAAAATGTATAAACAAGTATTTTCTGAAGGCAGGATCTCTAAAATACAATGGAAATGCAGTAGCAAAAGCGCCTTTACTACTATTTATGTTGTTTAGTCAACGCAATGAAAGAAAGGGGCTTTGTCTCTGCCCAAAGGTTTAACTGGGCAAAGTATTACTAGTCTGAGAGGTATTTTATTTTACTATATACACCTCACTGCCCTCAGGCTTAAGACTAACCCTTCATGTGTAAATTTCCCCCAGCTGTCACTTTGTTCCCCAGAAAGTTTGGGTGGCTGGCTAACCTGTTTCCTTTACAAATTCCCCAAAAAACCTTTAGATTAGTGTGCACTACAATCAATCAAGGACAAGAAAAATACGTTTTCATCTCACCATAACATGGTTTGTTCACCCTAGAAGTACATAGAAATAGAACAATGATTCAAGTACCCCTTTGCCTCAAGAAGAGTCATGGGCAAGCATGTATTTTTATGTAACCTGGAAGAACCGTTTACAGAACAAAATCATCTCCAAAACAGGCAGTTATAACATTTGATCGACATGGCACGAAAATAATATGATATATCTACAATGTTGTTGCAAAAGGAATGAATGTAGGCTAGCTTTTTAACTAATTGAATTACAATACAATCACAGGTGTTTCACAATGTTCCTAAAACAATTGTATTCTACTTGAGAATGAAAAATCAGTATGTTTGTGTTTCTCATCACATTTCTATACGACTCAATTTAACACACCCTTTGTTTTCAACTATAATGGGCACTGACGATTATTCCAATTTTAGCTGCATAAGACTCTCATCTGGCTGTGTGTGGCCTCAGTTTGTTTTTGCTGTCTTTCACCTTGGCTTCAAATTCTTATAGGAACTAAAGCATGTAAATCGTACTATTCCCCTTTTTGTTCTATGCAAAATTGACTTATCTTCTACAGAAGAGCCCACTGTTAACATAAACAGTGCCCTGACATTTGCTGGCGGTGACTATGAATTTTAACATTAATAATTGTGTGGGAAATTAGCATGAATGTGTCGCCAATGAAATGTTTGCAATGTATTAGAACAACATTCTTAAATTGAAATGAGCAGCCCTAGTCAACCTTCAAATACACTTGCCGTGTAGTGAGATGTGCAATTTTAAAGTTGGCCTGTTTTCTCATTTCTCTGTCTGTGCACCAAGAGTTGCGATTGTGACTTTCTGTATTTTGAAAATTGTTCAAAATCCAGTTCATTTTACGGTTGTGCTTTCATTGTATCAAAATAAAGGGTTTCTTTTTGCCTTTCAGAGGATTGAAAGCTCAATTATTTTCAATTGAAGGCAATTTCCTCTAGCCAAACAAAGAATGTTTTGTATAGATTGAAACTGCTTTTGTATTCCTTTGTAGGACAAAATGCAGAATTATTTATTAGTCATTAAAGTAAAATTCGTTTTTCATGTTATATGTTTTCAGTTTTGCTATTGGATGGCTATATGTATCTTTTATGTCACACCACACTGGCCGTACTATTTGTCTGTCTATTTGTCTGTCTAAAAACATATAAAAATCCTACACTTGGGATGTGAGAGATCTCTTTCTGGCTTCCTTGGAGAGCAGACTCCATGTTGGTCTGTTTATTTTGATTCGGTACCTAAAGACTTTACACAATTTTCTCTCTTGCTTTAAACTGAAAGGTCCTTATGACAATAAGCTCTTTTACTCATTATTTGCCTTGTGCTAGACTTTATTTGGCACTGGCTATTGATTAGAATAGGGCTCAGCTTTTACTACTTATGAATTATTTAGCATTTTTAGTATTTTTACTTGAAATGACTAACAATTTATCTATTTGCCTTCTGTAATTATTCTTGAATTTTAAATAAACCTCCATGTTTTATTTTGAATCTTGTTTTGTGTGAATGTTCCTGTGTGCTTGTCCTACGTTAATTCTCTTACTTTTCTTGTAATTGTGTACTTATGACTAGGTATCTCGTCCTTTGGTACTTTCTCGTCGCCCTGATACATCCAATCAGCCCTTTCAATTGTAAAAAGTGCTCACACAGTTTAGTTTGTTTCTTACTTTGAGATTCATTTATATTCGAGTTGCTCCATACTCTGTAAATTACCTGTTTGCGTGTAGGAGCAGAAGCCCCGCCCTGCTAATCTGTACAACTTTTAAAAAGTGCACAAGGAGGAAATGTGTGCCATTTCTCTCATGCCCCTTCAATGTGTCAGAGCTGGGCCTACAACAACTGCCTCACAATCTCTATTGGCAGGTAGGCCTAAGCTTCTATAAATGTATATACACAAAAATATCTGTAGAGAGATTTCACATGCTTTGCAGGCATTGCTGGAGTAGCTTGCTCAGTGAGGAATAAGAAACCTGAGATGGCAGTTGGAAGAATTAGGAATGCCAATAAGTATCTTTCTGTAGGTTTTTTCAAAGAACTCGAGACAGATGGAAATCTGGGGCCTGAATGGCAAGAAATGAAAAGAAATGAGCAGTCCCCCCAGCTGATGGAAATCAAGAATCAGAGAGTGATTGCAGACAATAGTCTGAGCAGCCAAACAAACTCTGGAAAAATAAAAAGTTTGGATGATTCTGGGACTTGAAAATCACACTTGGCAATGATGGACTGTCTGCCTATGGGCAGTGAGGTAAGAGGCCCGACTTAAAAAACAAACAGAAAATAAATCAGAAACGGTATTTCTGCAACTCAATGCAAGTCATTATTTGCATGGCAGCATGCATGTTTAAATGCAGGGTCTGGAAGTCCCTGAAGTTTTCAACTCAAGAAGTTAGTGCACCTGTCACACCTTCTTATCACCAGGTATGCTCTAATCTACGAAAACAGTCTTTACGAATCCTAAATATGGTAAGGGTTGGGCTTTTTGCCTATGAATAAAGATATTTGTTATAGATCTCTAGTAGTGCAGTGGATCACATATTTAGTTAACGGACTAAATTTTCTATGATTTTATTCTTCATACGTTCAGCTGGCCACTGGTATCATTCACTGAGACCCCGGTCGAGTACACGGTCAGATGAGGAGCAGCTGGCTTCAGGCCTTATCATTAACGAGAGAGGCTCATTCTTAGCACACAGTAAATGACTTAGAGAATTCGTGGTATTTTCGTTTCTGACCGTAGTGACTTATCTAAGCATTAATAAAAAAAAATGAAATGCACAACTTGCAGAGGGGAGAAATATGTGTCAGTTGTAGCCTTTAGAATTACTATTGAGGAAATTGCCAATTAGTGAATGATACTAGCCTTCTGCTACATAGATAAAAAACTGAAAAACACAACTGGCAAAACAAAGTCTACATTAAATTATTAACTAAGATGTAAACCCAAAATATGCCCCAGAGAAAAAGCCTTCACCTGAAGAACTGCACTGCTGTCAATGCTTTATTAATAATCCATCAACTATTTGATCGATTCCGCTAGAAATCCATAGTAAACAGTATACCTGTATACGCACAAAGCGTAATATGCTATTTACTTCCATTGCTCAGTGTGGGGAGGGGCCATGAGGCAAAGACATGAGTGATTCTTGATGCCCCTTATCTCCCTCAACAATGTTAATAAATAACAGAGATCAGGATATTATGTCATGCGTTCCCCAAGTCCTAATGACGAATATATCATGACATTTGATATGTGGATTCTATTTTAAAAGTAGATAAGGCGCCTTGCAAATAACACGCCTCCCTCTTCAGTCTCCCCATGATGAATGCCTCCGAAACGGATTTACAATGAGAGGGCTTAAAAAGAAAGAAAGAAAAAATCTCAGCAGAGAACTGGCATACATGTGATGGATCAATGGTCCATGAAGCTGGTATATCTGCATCACATCTTTCCAACTGCACCAGTGGCATGGTGGCAATGTCTTGAGGACAGGGTGATCTTCTTCCATATTTGGTAGTCTTGCTCTGCTGTACATGTGTTTTGGGAGGAAGCCCTAAGCCATATTAAGGATGTTTGGTGGCTCCCTATTCTTGCAGAACCAGTGCTCTTCACCCTGGGTCTGTGGTCTGAAGTCCTAGAAGGGGTCAGCTCTCATGACTGGATCCTGCTCTTTAACATGCGGGGGCGACAATGCACCTTATCACTCTAACCTGGAAAAAGGATGCGGCCTACCTATTGCCCTTTGGTGGGCAGTTGTTAGCACTGGAACACCATGCAACTCAACCCAATCAGAATGTAAATTCACGACGAGGTGGGCTCCATCAATACAATATCACACTAATTTAGGCTTTGGGGGGAATAAGACCTACGTCCTTGGTCTATTTGACTGGCCATCCACTAATGCTCCTGTATTGTAAAGATATTGGAGGTTTGACACAAGGGGTAGGTGAAGCTATTTTTTTCTTTATCTTCTCTTTAAGCCACTCTAGACCTGCTCCTGAAATTCAGGGGGAGTAAGGGGAGAGATTTTCGTATTCTAAATGGCCTGCTGCACATTGGATAACACCTGTGACTTGATTTTATTTACAGTTGATTTACATCTGCTTTTTATTTAACCACGTATAAATCAATAAAGAGAATTTCCGCAAAAAAATGAAAGCAAAACAATTAGCTTGGTAAATTGAGCTTAACAGTACAATTGTATTATATTTTTTTCTGAATTGTATTGCCTACAGGAAAGCTGAGTTGGTCTGCAAAGTCTCAAACTCGTGAACTGAAGATCACTCTTCATGGCAGCAGGGAGTGTTTATGTCTCTGAGGCATCTTGCCAGCTTTCTTTGCGGCACCGAAGCGTTTATCTCTGTACTTTCCCAACATGTCTTTTCAGTTATTCAAAATCATCTGGCACAATAATTAAGCTTTCTTTTGCATAATGTCTTTTTCCTTTCGGTTCGTTGAATGGCAGACTCATTTAGATCTAAATGTTCTACTGCTCATGGAGATTGTAATTATTGCTTGGGACACACGTAGGACGTAGCACGCAAAGATGGTTTGTTTTTTACTGCTGAAAAATGTATAAACAGCTGTCTGTTCGTCTTTGTGTCCCTAACGTGGCGGAGTTTACACTACATACTCTTACATGCCCTACGCTGGGTGCTACAGAAAAGTAAATACAGAAGGCCAAGTTCAAAGAAGTCAGAAATGGAATTTCATAGGTTTCTTCCTACGTTTAAAGTCACGAGGAAGTTGACGAGTGCACATGGAAAGCTGTGGCAGTCGCGTGATCCCAAATAAACTTCTGAAATATTTTATGAAATTGCTTTAATGTTGACGCTTTTAACCTGCACAATTGTGTACAGGGTAAATCTAAACTTGCAACAAAAAAAATAATAAAAAAAAATAACAAAATGGTGCAAAATGTCAAAACGTATTTTCGGAATGGCAAAACCTTTTCCCCTGCACTCCCACCAGGATTCGGGTGCATTATGTTATGTTATAGTGTGTTACCTTACCGTGCATTGTGATGCCTTGCTTCAAGTTATAGTACATTACGTTATGTTATGTTATCACATTTGTTCCTGTTCCATTTCCACCAGGGACACATATCTACTCATCCCCTCGACGGGAGTAAATGCCCAACGATATCGAGGGGTATATTTATGGAAAAGTGATGCAGGGCAGCGCAGCAAGTCACCTTGTTGTGCTGCGTGACTGGGAAAGGGCAGGAATGTGCCAATATGATGCATTCCTGTCTTTGCACCTGCGCCGGCTTTGTTTTGGCTGCCTAGTTTCTACAGAGACACCCTTGCACCATGGTGCAAAGGTGCCTGTGTTGTAAAGAGGAATGTTTTTGAGTAGGAGCACCTTCCTGCACAAAAATAATCCCTGAAGGCTTATTCCTTTTTTCTATGTATACTGCAGAATGCAGCGCACATAGAAAGAAGAAGTAACAAGGAGAAATAAAGACATTGCTCCTCATTATGCCTCCCCTGGGAAGATGTAGCATTTTAGCGCATTCCAAGCTCTACTACTTTTGGTAAATCAGAGTATGCGTCAAAGTCCATGGATTTTGCGTGGGAACATCCACCCATGGAATGCCTCCCTGAGACAGAGTAATGTAAAACAGTGCTTTGTGCTGCATTACTCCAGATTTATGAAGCCACTCAGGGCCACGCAAGGTGGCCTTGCGTGGCTTCGTAAATTATGTTTTGGGCTTGCGTTGTGCATGCACCACATAGTGAGGTGCAAGAGCAACATAACCCCAGCAATACATATGCACTCTAGTGTGGAAATTAACAATGCAGAAGTTTGTGAATAGCCACAAACATGTAGTGGGTGTGGAAAAATGTCACAATATATGTCCTCCCTAGAATGTCTATTCTGCACTCCTTGGAGAAGATTCACTCACAAGTTCGAGCAAGTAAATTTTTACGAGAGTATACCCTTAAGGCTTTTGTGTACCTAAATTGATCTTCGATAATCACAACCATAAGAGTCACGAGGTGTTTATTATAATTAGCACAGCGGATAGAAATATTGAACTTTGTCCTGGACTGCACTTTCTGCCTTTACTTCACAGTGAATGGGAAGTTTGTGTAAACGCAAATATCCCTGCAATACCTTGATCATTTATTGGGAAGGACAGTACTTGAATTTTTTGTTGTACCTAAATTCACATCACTCATTATGTCACTCATGCAGCATTTAGCCTAGAAGAAGGTGTGCCAGAAAATAACTTTTGTCCGTCACAAGAATGCGCCCCATTACACCACCTTAAAATGTTTTTCACATGGTGCTATGGAAACATTTTATAACATTCTTGGAGGTTAAGGTACACAAACATTTCGGACTCAAAGACATTTCTTAGGTTCCAAGGACGATTTAGACTGTAGAATGGACAGGTTAAAACATCCTACCACATAGGCCACAAGAATTGTCAATGCATCATTTATGCTAATGTGGCTGCTTGACTAAAACGTTCTAGCCAAAGATGTTTTCTAGTACCCTGCCTCCTACTGGTGAGGGTTTAAGCGTACAGCCTTAGAAGGCGCTCAGTACTAGAAATCATCCAAAACATAAAAGAAGCTCTACCAATGCTAGTTGTCTGTCTTTTAGGCCATTAACCAGGAGCACTGCAAGTATTTAAAACTTCCCAGGCAAAATAGATCTTGCCACATGTAAAGCTGTTCTAAAGTTCCTTTTTGGATGGTCACCCCTCACTTTTTGCTGCTGGATGCTGTTGCTTTTGACCTGGAAGTGTACTGAGGCCTGCTAACCAGACATCAGTACCAGTGCTCCCTTAAATTGTACTGATAGTTGCAAAACCAATTGGCAACAACTTTACCACCCCTGCAAGGCCATAGTAAATTGTACCAGTGGTAACCAGGGCAGCAATGGTAAAGGGGTCCAGAGGGCTGCAGCATGGATTGTGCCACTCTGTATAACCCATGTAAAGGTAAGCCTGCAGAGTTGCCATGTCAGCCTGCATGAGCAGTTTGTCTACTCGAGTTTGACTCTGTCCACACCAAGTGCAGGCAGAGTCCATTCACTGCCATATCACAGGTCATTCACCCTAAGGTGGGCCTCCTGTAGCCCAGGTGGCAGGGTGCACTGTGTCATGAGTGTAGACATACATGCTCGAGCATATATGACCCCGTGGAAGCATTCCAAATTCAGTGCTACTGCAAGTGACCGACAGCCCATAGAATTACATGATCTTGTCGCGTGGGCTCTCATTATTCTAAATGAGACTACTGGATTTCTAGGTAGCAGGATCTATAACGGTGTGGGGGACTGAGTCTGTCCCACGTGTAAAGAACTCTGTCACCCTAAATCCGGTTTTTGCTCCGGCTAACTAGCAGTGCCTCATTCCTCCCATTTGGAAGGAATGATTTGGCAGCCGAGCGCATGACATATTTGGAACTTCTCAGGGAAGTCGTGGTTACTCAGATCCAAACCAACTCTCTTATTTACAATATGATCTCATATACAAATGACAAAGACAGTATAAGTTTTATATAATGTTTTAATAAAACGACTGTGTTTTAGATATTAAGGCGTGAGCCGCAATAACCAGAACGATACAACACAGTAGGATTGTAATAGTTACCAGGAGAGTAAAACATAAAAACAAAGCTATCATATTGTCAAACAGTTTCTACTCTCCCTCTGCTTGTTTTATCTAGAGCACAGCATGTTAAGCTTCTAGCTTGCCTATTAGAATCACTGTGGATACATCAGCCCTCATACCTGAGCAAAGACCTGTGATCTTGGTTCAGCATCTGCAACTAGGCAGTCAGCGTCAAGTTGTGGTTCCCTGGTCGGAATCTCCCTCTCGCGTGTATTGGGACAAGGAAGTGATTTTATAACTAACATGTCATCGTGATCACAAAATGTCCCTACGCAGGAATGCCAAGTCTAAACTCTTACCACGTCTATCCGCAATGTACCAGACTGTATCCTTGACTGAAGCACAGAGTAAATATGTTATGGAGAACTCCAGTGCTGAAGTAGGCAAAACAGTGTGATATGAATAAAAAACAACACCGTAGAACTGGCTATTTGAAAAATAACAGTACGAAGCCTAATAAAAAGCATGTAGAGCAAAGTGCACAGAGGTTCTAAGCTGTCAGCAAATGAATAAAATATATTCAGGGCAAAGTGCACAAAGGCCTAAAGCCTGAAGCTAAAGCGCAATGAATACGTAAAACTAACCACACTACAATCTGGCACCCGGGCAGTCCCCAGATGTCCAGCTCTATGATAGCCTGACTGATTTTCCTTGTGTTTGGTGTCAAACGCTGTGCTGTTTACCTCTGAGAGTGATTCTCATGCCCTGGATTAGCTAGCATGTACCTTGGTGGCATCCTCTGAGGATGCTCCTCCAGATACCAGCTTTCCCCTGCCTTGGCAGGCTCTCCTGAGCCATTTGTCGCCAAGACAAGAGTCTGCCCTCCTGCTGGATGTGCTAGCACTTGCCCCAGGATGGAGACAAAGGAGGTGGGCAGGTTGGATGTCGTACCTCTGCCCTCCCAGGATGGCTAATTTTTACAGGATTTCACCTCCCTTGATATGTAATCTCTTGTCTCCCACTCAAGGACAAAGCCTTTCCTGGCCTTTCTGGTCTGACACGTGGGAGAATTAGTTATTTAGGAGGCATACACCTCTGAAAGGCTAACCACACATTTAGGCTGGGCTAGGAGGTCTGTGTAGCCGAGGGAAGTTTCTGCCATGTTGGCAAACCTTAGAAATAGTGTGTTCTGGGCAAAAAAGTGACATACTCCCCCAGGAAGTCGTCACTTCAGGGGAGGACTAGCCACAGGGACCAGAAGCCCATTGGGCACTGACCCTCACACCCTTAACGCCCCCTAAATCAGTATTTAAGCGGCTCCCCTGGCACCAGAACCTCAGTTCTGACTTTGAATCTGAGAAAAGGCACAAAGGAGAGAGGACAGTGCCATGAGGAGACCATATACTTGAACTGCATGATTGAAGTGTGCCCCCGGTGAAAACTCATTGTTCCCAGCAGGAGGGATTCCAGTGGAAGCCAGAAAGTAAAGCAGACTTCCCTGACTGTTAGTGCCAGTCACCTGCAGAAGAATCGTCGTGCTGAGTCACAAGAAGTGCAACACGTCGGGCCTCTCATGAGTGAGCCGAAAGAAAGTCAGTGACCTGCACCCCAGGTGTGGTACTGAGGCGCTCACCAAGTTTCAAGCTGTTACTCCATCCTCGAGCCAATGAAATAATGACGGAGTACTTTTGAAGTTGCCAAGGCTTTTTGGTCACCAGCTTGGTAACTGACCCTGTCTCAGACATCACCAACTTCAGAGCAGTTCCACAGCGTAGTGACCAACATTGGCAACGACCTCACTCCTAAGATCATGCATCCTGAAGGAGGCAACTTCGAGAGATGTGGCAAAACATCTTTGGCTTGACCCTCCCATGATTGACAGCTGAAAGACTACCACTGCACCCACAGCCGTCGGATGTAGTAGTGAAGATCCTGCTGTGGTTTCTAGGTCCTGAGACACCAAAGCCCTCTACTCTCTGAGTGTAGAGAGAAGTTCGACCTTCAACTGTGTGTTTGTCACGTGCTGCAATTTTGACAGCATCCATGGATCCCGTCAGCACCAAGGAAAGCCAGAACACCTGTGCACCCACACTTCCAGGGCAAGGTCTTGAGCTAGGGATCCACCAAACTTTAACTCCAGGTGGGTTCCACGGAACTCACCGCACAAGTGTCTGATTGCACTCTGTGCTTTTCACCCATTGACTTCAATGGAACTGCTTGTCAATTAAAAGTGAATCTATTTTTCAGCGTTTTAAAATCCACAACTACGGTTGTCTGTAAGATACATACAGCCAAATTTAAGAAAAGTGGCGCTGCATCCATGGAGCGCTACTTTTATTGCGCACCTTATTGCCCCTCTAACGCCACCATGTGTGTGCCATATTTAACATACGGTGCACCATGGCAGTAGTTAGGGGACTAGCGTCAACATTTTTGATGCTAGTTTGTTGCTTTTCAGGACTAGTGCCAAAAAACGTTGACGCTAATCCTGCAAAGCTCATTGAGGCCCATTGAAAACAATGGTGTGCCTCCTTTTAACGCCTGCTCTGTGCAGGCATTAAAAATGCAGCAAAAAATGGTGCAAAGAAATCTTTTAGATTTAATTGCCCTATTTTTCTTCCCCCCTTCCTAATGGGGGAACGCCCCCTTGCATACATTATGCTTGGTGCAGGCATAATGTGGCGCAAGGGGTTACAAAGTGGCGCAATGCAAGCATTGCGCCACTTTGTAAATATGGTGCAGCATTTTTGCCATAATATTGCCACATTAGCATAAAAAAATTATGCTAATGAGGGAATATATGGCGCTAGACCCTCCTAAATCTGGGCCATAGTTCGTTATGGTGTCTAAATAAAAATAAAAATCTGCTTTGTTTTTCTAAATGGGTTTCAGATTTCTTTCGAGTCGTGTCATTTACTTATCATCCATGTGGGTTCTGTGAAATGCTTTACACGTTTCTCTAAGTATCCTGACTGCTCTTTGCCACACTACCAGGTCTGAGCTAAGGTTTACTGGTGTGAACCAGAGGTCCACTTCTGGATAACATGCTAGTATTATATGGTAAGACTCCCCAGTCATGCCACTTAACACTGCCACCTTGGGCGTCTTATTCACTTATTCACTGAACAAAATCATTTTTGTCTGGACTTGTACAGTAATTTGACACCACCTTAAAGTGGTATCCTCATATTGCAGCCTTACCTTGCCATATGAATGTCCCTGGTTTTGACCTGCCCACCTGCAGTCTACTATGTCCTGGGAACGGAGACAACATCTTGTGGTCTAAATTGTTCTTGTACCCTGAACACGGAGGGTTTAGGAGAAGATTTATAAAACACTCTATGTAGTACACTTTAAGGCTAAGTCCTGCGGATGTGTCACCGTTTAGGGCACAAATATACGCTACACTAATGTAAGCATAGCTTGGAACCTCTGTTAACTTTGTTGCTACCACTAAGCAAGCATTGGTAGGTTTGCATTATTGATCTATTACATGCAAACAGCATTTGCTCGTGCTGTACTTGCCTGTTTTAGCTACTTTAAGCCACACCTATTGGCTTTGATTGCAATGGTTGTAGTGATGGTGGTAGCGGTACTACTTGTATTGGTGATGAAAATGGGGATAATGATGGTGGTAATGTGCCCATAATGCTGGTGGAAGCAATGGTACCGGTGGTCATAGTGGTACTGGTGGGGAATAGTGGTTGCAAAGGTGATGGTGAAAATCATAATGGTGGTCATAACTCTGGGAACGTAAATGGTGGATGTGGCAGTAATGGTAGAGGTGGTAATGTTGATTGTGGTGATAGTGATGCTGTGATAATGGCGGTAGTGGTTATCTCACTGGTGGCCACGGTGGTAGTGGCAATGATGGTAGTAATTATTATTGTAATGCTGGCAATGGCTGTAGTGGTGGTGGCAATAGAGGTTACGAATGGGGAAGTGGTAATGGCGGTGGGATAACAACCTGAAAAGAAACAGACCTGAGTGATAACAAAAAAAGCAGGTGGTTCTGTAATTGTCAGGCTCGCACTCGGGTACTGACAACACAATTGGAGTCTATTGCGGTAAAAAAAAAATACAAAAAAAGATTCGTATCTGCATTCAAATCATGTACGATATAAATAATTGAATGTGTGAGAATTGAGGGTATTTTTAAGGTGTAAAACACTATCTCACGCCTTGCAATGAAAACTCTCCAATAAAGGTAGATTGATTCACAAAACGGCCAGAGCCATGGAATCAGAGGATAATACACATCCTGGTGGATGTGAAGCTCGCTCTGCTATTTATGAAAGAATTTGTAGCATTACGTCTTCCAGACTCCCATGCTGTCAAGCCAGACCTGCTGACAAGGTAATGGCGGGGACGAATTGATACAAAAGAAACACAAAAATACCTGTGCTGGAGCCTTGTTAGGGCCAGTGATAAAATGCGAATCAGGACTCAGCCTTTTACCATGTGAGACATAATCCGTAACCCTCTTTTAGCACGAAGATCAGCCTATAATTAAATTAAAAATGACATCGTTTTAAGAGAATTGAAATGCACAGCACAATGCGCATCTGTATAATTCATAGCATAGTCCTACTTCTTAAACGGCAATAAAGATAAAACACATGAAAGGGTGCGCCATTTCGGCATGAATACTGCCAGCCAGCATGAAAATATGAAACAAAAACGTACAGAGGCGCTCTACTGCCCAGCAGAACGCTTTGAACCCGTTAGGATATAAGAGATTTGGTTATTGATGACTGTGTCACAAATGACATCCTATTCTATTATGCAACAACACGTCCAGGGTCTGCTCACCGCGGGAGCTTCCTTTCAAGTCTGAAATCACATTAGTGTTTCCCAGATGGCGTCTCACCGCTGAGCTGCTGCTTCACCCTGGAACTAAATTTGATGTTCTAAAAACAGCAGCATTTTGAAGCTTTATTGCAATTGTCAAGGACTAGGCATATTTCTGTCATGGTATGGTATAAAATCTTGGTGACATCGCTCTTGAATGGTGGAATGTAACATCACATGCATCCACACATGAGCACTTTAAGGATCTCATTCCCCGTTTCCTGACGTGAAGGAGCATACAAGGCTCCCTATGCCACAAAATACCTCCCTCCTTTACTCCCCTTCAACTCCTCCCTCACCTCCACAGCCCTCCCAGAGACTTCTATACATTTATCCCCTGCTCAGATCAGTAGAGAAAGGTATACTTTAAACAGCCACAGAATTAGAAATTCCATAAGGATCTAAGCAGGCGCGGCTCCTTCGCTATGGTGGAGGAATGTTGCACCTCCCACCCCGCCAGCAGCAGCAGCTGCAAACCTTTAACAATAAAACATAAAAAAACTATGTTTATTATCGCTTTATTGTTAAAGTGGCGGGGCATGGGGGTGACAGGGATGGAAGAGGAATGCAAAGTACTCCCCTCAGTGCGCATGTGTGTTTGACGGCCGTCTCGGGCCAGCCAAACACACATGGGCACTGGGATCTCTCCAACCCAGCACTGTGTTGCCGGGTTGGAGAGAGCAGGCAGAGGCTCCCAGTCTGCCTGGGAGCGCCGAGCCAGGGCACCCTGGACACTCCGAATGCTGCTTTCATGCAGCTGGCAGCATGAAAGAAGCGTTCGGATTAGTGGCAGGGCAGGCTGGGAGCCTGTGCCTGCAGTGGATGCTGAAGAGCGGCAGCAGCAGGGGATCAGGTAAGTGTTTTTTTCTCTTTTCCCCCAATCCCCTCGCCACACGCCGCCCGCCTCTTTTCCGAGCCGCATGCCACTCCTGGATCTAAGACCAGAAAAATCGATCCCACACTGTATTTCCCCATTCCATGGGGTTTAACTTGTAATTGCACAGTCCTGGGGCGGATTAATTGCACAGTAATGGTAAAATTATAGGAGATTTTACTGTACCCAGAGTACCTTGCAACTCGGAATGAGGGCCTAAATGTATGTATGTTTGTATGCATATGTGTGTGTGCATGTGGTGTGTGTGTGTGTGTGTGTGTGTTTAAAATATTAAACATTACCCCGTTAACAAACTTAAGTTGAGATGGGGTGCGCAAAATAGCAACATGGCAAATGCAAAAAACTCAGTTTGGTAGAGTTAAGGTTAAGGGCCGAATGTGGAAGTACCTTGTTGGGGCTGCATGTCACCATAACTTCTTTTGCAGTTTCCCAACCTGAAACTCCAAGTACATTATTAATCCTAAAGACAGGAGCATGTGCCTTGTCAGGATGTGAATGGAGATAAAGGCACCTCCGCATTTTATTTATGCTACTCAATATATCCAGCATGAAGCATGGTCTGCCTAACCAGGAAGCAAACGCTTGACCTACAGACCCCATATTGTCAATGGCAAATGTTCATTTTACTGAGCCTGAGTCTCAGTCCACCTATGGCATGACTTTGGTCATTCCTCGTCTTCCCGGTAGCATAACATCCTCAAAGACGGAGGATGGAGACGGTGAATTGAAATAGGTCTCTTTTCAAAACAGCCATTCACTGGTGAGCATGTCATCCTATTCTTTATCCCATTCTAAAGGTAGACATGAAGGTGACCCCAGTAGCTATCTTCAGAGGCAGACCACGGGACCACCATCCATCTCAGAAAAAACATTGTTTTGCCTGTCGAGGTCTGTTTCATTGACTTATTCTGCATCATCTGAATAGGGGCTCTAAAAGCTCCTGTAATTGGTCAGTTCTGACTCGCACAACAGCATGCTAAGGCAACGCACACTCTACATTATCAATTCAGGCTAAAAGCTTCAAACTAGTTTCTTCTTTAAGTGAGGGCAAATGATGTACATTGGATCAAGACCTCTGTCGAGTGCTGCTTGGAGCTTTTCACTTTGTTCAATATTTTTTTTCCTTCTAAATATATTTGACTTGCAGATTCTTCCAAGATCTGTTTGCACGCCTTCTGCTTCCAAAATAACCACATCAAAAGTGCATTTATTCAATACCAGAGTAATACATTTTGTAAAAGACGTACTCTGGGTGCATTATAATGTGCCTTATGTGTATCGTAGTTTATTTTAGAAGTAAAATAGCCCATCAGATTGTCAGTGACGGAGCTGGTCATCTTCCATCTTTGTGAGCTGTCCCTGTTCATGCACTCTGTCGCCTATTCTGTTTCACCGGGCAGAACTTGCTGTTTTAAATATTATTGTCTTCTTTCAAAGCACACAGCGGAGCTGATGTCAGTTGTTTAAAGAGTGATGCTTCCATTTCCTGCATATTCTTTTCAGTCAGAACTTCTCATAACGCCTCTGAATCCTCTGTTCCTGGCCCTCCGTGGGTCATATCCTCTCCCCAATCAGCCCCTGTTGCCCAATAATGCCTGCTCACTGCGCCACCTGCACTCTTTGAAAAAATGGTGCCACCATATCTGTCTGAAAAACATATTTCTCTTGTCCACAGTGCCATTTTAAGGATTTGAGGGGTTCAGGGAAAGACATATTTTGGGGGCCCCATAAGGAAAACAATTGGAATTTATTACCCGTTTCCTGCTGACTCAAGCCTACATGATGCCAAACAATACTAAATTATATGTTAACTTTTTAACTGGGTCACACAAAAACAGTTGAAATATATCTTACCCTGGACCCCAAAAATCCTTAAAATGACACGGAGTAGCGGGATGGAGTCAGTGGTGGAGAAAGGCAGAGATGGAGAAAGGTGTAGATAGAGGAGTAGAACATATTGAGGTCAAAGAGAACTCTTTCCCAGAAGGCCCTTGAAAGGTGGGGGTTTGGGCAATTGCGACAATGCCTTAAAAAGCCTTTACTTGCCCATATGATGGAAAAATTATGGCAGGATAAAAATCCAGCCCAACTGAACGGGCTCTCCTTACTCTAATGCAGTCCTCTTGTGACTCATTTATTGAAGGACTCTCCCATTAGAAATTATAGGTAGCAGTGTATCATAAATAATATACATATATAAAGTTCTGCATAGCTTATTGGGATGTCCTGTCTTTATAAAGTCCAACAGGATGTCACATTAAGCACTCATGCTGCTGCAGGGTGACATCATAGGTTTCTGTACACTGTGTGCCCAACCACTGCGTACTTTGTTGCTTTGTTTTCTATCCTTTTTATGATTTATTCTAGCACCCTTAAAAGAATCATAAAAAAATATCCGGTTTGCTTGTGAGTAATGATAGAGATCAAATTTTACCAATATGGTAGTGGCATAGAAGTTAGCATATGGTGACTTATAAATCTTTATTTAAAAGCCTAACTGAGAAATTAAGATGAAATGTAAATATGTGCACTTTTGAAAAATGGCAGACATTGTGACCTCCATTTATTTTGACATTGTGTTTTGCCATGAAAGATGTTGTGCATTTATATTCAAGTGAATTACTGACAGAAATTAATATTAAAAGCATTATTTTTAGTGAAATAATAGAGATGACAAGTTTATATTATGAGTATTACATGAACATGAATTAATCGTACTTATCTTGATTATGTGATTATATTAACATAGAGTTATATGTGTGTAGAAAAATAAATGCACATCTCTGTCATTGCTAGCGAGATGCACTAACAATTATTGCAATTAAATCACGCTTGCTTTGCATATGTGATATAAATTAAAAGGTATACATGAGCATACATGTTTATCAATTATGATTTATGTTTGGGCTTTATTGATCAGACTAGTCCTGCAAATTTCATTTTCACAACAGCAGTGAAGAAGAGCTGAATCATCTTGTTTCCTTTGACCGGAATTATTCCCTAGGTTGCTGACGTGTTAGAGAAAGTCCTATTGTATTAACCAATGACAATTGTAACACTATTTGTTCTACATGAGAACTGTTAGAATCATCCTGTGTACCATGGGAAAGAATCGCAAAGTTTCAATTGATGAACAAGTGTTATATTTTGGCGGAACTGTATGAATTAATTAAGATTAATTTGTACACTCCCTGAGAAGATCCGCAACAGTTGCAAACTTGATGTCAATAAGGATTTTCAATTGGATATTGATTAATTTGCACAAGATGAATCCAAATGGAGGACCAATCAGAAACTTGTGGACATTTCTAGCAAAGGAGAGATTTTTGACATTTTAAGTCAGTCGAGTCTTGCTTAGGACCCTTTGCTGTAATGCTACTCTCTCATCTCCTAGATCCCCTTGACTCTTGGATAACTTCTGAAGGATCCATGCTATCCTTTCTATTTGCCCCATTTACTTATGCTGTTCTGCACTAATATGCCCAATAAACTCTGAACTGCTATCTTGCCCTATTTGCAGCCTGTGTTTTGCACTGCCCCTGATGCTGCTGTCTACTGATGCCGAGAACCTGTGAGTGTTCTAAATCAACAAATCTTTCCTGTCTGCTGTCCCATGAAGAGAGGTATATAAACTGTATTGTGGTTCTTCGCGTTTCCTTTGCAGGTTAGATGATTACACCAGTGTATTTATAAACGTGATTCAGTTTGGAGTTTTGATTCTGTGGCCAAATTGGTCATGGAGTTTGAAGATTGTTTATGTTTTTCATGTTATTGATTTATGTTGAATGAATCTGATTACCACACTCTTCACTGAGTCCAAAGATCCTATCCACCGCTAGTGTAGGTGGGACGTATTGTGGTGTCTCACCAGAGCGCATGTGGTTTCTGAATCCGAGTTGGGAGGAAGACACCCATGCGCGCTCCAACAGTAAAGATCCTGTTGACTCATGTAAAGTATTTCCTGCACTGACCTACACTGTCTTCACTTTAGCTGGCTCCATTCCATCTTATCCAGTCTACACCCCGCTCAGTCTACATAAAGATAGAGCTGATCAAGTTAATGTTTTTCCACAGAATTTAGCTCCGTGTGCTTTAAGTAATGCCACATCTGATGTCTGCCCTACAGTAATTCAATTTTGGCTTTGGAAT